>NC_074725.1:1188510-1456010 GCF_947242115.1 Biomphalaria glabrata
TGAGAAATTTAGTAGGACATCTTGGAAATGAAACATTAATTTTTGTTTTGCTTAACATACAGTCTTCATTAAACTGTTGTACAACAAAGAAGCCATTACTCTTTTTTTTTTTTTTTTTTTCTAATCAGTTATTAACATGACTATTAATTTCTTTTTGTCAATTATGTATCTCTTCAGATTGGCACCAGCTTTACTGAGACAGGCAACTTATGGAACTATCAAGATTGGGGTGTACCATTCACTTAAAAGAACACTTGTAACCGATCCAGCAGGTCAGCCTATAATTTTGGTTAGATTATAGCGATTCATTACAGTCAATGATGTTATTTACGCAATCTAACTTTAAACCAGATCAGTCAACATTTACTTCTCCTTAAAGATATTTTTTTGTATAAATTTTCTCTTTGACTGTTTCCATAATTTAGAAACGAAAAAATGTACTCTTATGATTGTTAAATAAAAGTATAAATTGACCGGTAAAGAGTTTTCCTCAAAAAAAAAAAAATGTTGTTTAAGTCTGCTAAATTAGTGAAGACACAGAGATAATCATGATAGCTGGAAGCACACAACAAGCTGGGCTAGCTTCAAGCAGCTGCCATCTTAGTCAAAAGAATATGGAACTGATCTACTTAGTGATTCACATATTAAAATCCAAATGGAGAGTTTAAGATTGATCCAGTTTTATTTCTGTATTATTTTATTGATGTTGTTGGTTAATTTGATGTTTATGGTTCAAGTTAATGTCTCAGATTATTATAAAATATAAAAGTAATTTGTGTTAACTCTTTCAGTGCGAATTATTTGATTGAAAAAAATAAGTTTTCTAGAACTGACAAAAATCTGCAAGGGGGGTAGAGTTACTAAAAGTAACACAACTTTTTTATTTTATTATATAATCTTACCATGTGGAATTATTTTCAAGTAAAATGATTTGGCTACGAAAGTGCAAAAAAATAAATTATTCAAGAAAATATTTTTATTAAATTGAAACAGAACATGGAAAAAGGAAATATATAAAAAAAAATTCATTAAAAAGTTGATATACTTGAAGATGTAACCTTTAATTAAACATTTTATTCATATATATTGAAAAGTCACAAAACAAAACACATTTAATCACTTCAAATTTTATAAAAGATGAACAAATGCACTAAGAAATAGTATTATTTAGTATGTTTTTTTGTTTTTTTTAATATTTTGCTCCTGCATCTGATTTACTATCAAAACAAATAACAATCATTCTCACATCCGGGAAACAAAAAAGAGAAATACAAAGTTTAACATTAAAAAGATAGTTAAATAATTATTTTATAACAAGTTACTCCTTGAGTAAGAGTAAGAGTTGAAATAGTTAAGTCTGTTTTGTCTGATGTTTTGATGGTTTCTTTTGTCACAGAGGAAACTTTAGCCATCAATGTATTGTGTGGTGTTGTTGCTGGTATGACCTCAAGCTCCATAGCCAATCCAACTGATGTTTTGAAGGTACTAATCTCAGTTTTTTATAATGAATAGAAATCCCATTATAAAATTCTCAACTATGTTATTTGTCTTTTTAATGCCTTGATGTTTTCTCCCAGGTGAGAATGCAGGCTCGTGGCAACAAGTCGTCTGGGTACGACAACATTGTGTGTTCGTTTATCAAGATTTACAAACAAGAAGGGCTTGCAGGATTGTGGAGAGTGAGTTGGTTGAGATTGGTGTCCTTTTTTAGGCAGCTTAACTTTGGTGTCTACTAAATTTAACAGTTTGTTAAGGTTAATAGCTACATGCTTTAGAGTTATAGTATCTCAATAATGGAATTAACATGCAAGCAATCAGATGTACTCATTATTCTCATTGCGTTTAGCAGATTTTGTTTCTTTGAATTGTCTTTCATGCTCTGTACATGCTCAAAGGACTGTTTTCCAATGTTTCGTGGACCAGTGGGGAAAAAAGGTTTCCATGCTGCCGTGTTCACCAAACACAACTGCTCAAGTCGGGATTCTTCTTCTTCTTCTAGCCAGCTTTATTGCTGCTGAGCTGTGAGCTCTTTTGCAGACTGTGCCAAGGGAAAAAAGTGTGCTGTTTCCTTCAGTTGTTCAGCACTACCGTACAGGGTGTTGGTTATGTTGGGCTGTAGTGGAAGTAGGGTCTGCCTAAGGTGGATTAGGGAGGGGCATTCAAAGAGGATATGGTTTATGATTTCAAAGGGGTGGGCGCAGTGTCTGCAAAGGGGGAGTTGTGTGGAGTTTATTTTGTTCAGGTGGTAATTTAATAGTGGTGTGCCCATTGGTTGAGCCAAGTCGGGATTCAATTCAAGCTGTTTTTATCAGCCAGCTACACATCCCACATAATACCACAATATTGGGGATGTTTGTACCCAAGTTTGGACTTTGATTTCTTGTTCTAGTGTCTGAGATACTTTAAATATAAAGACATGAACAGTTAAGTCCTCAAACCATTGCAAGCATATACAACTCCACTTGGCTTTGCATGCACAACCTGACATTTCAAACCAACTAAAACAAAATTTTTGTTAAAATGGTATTTATCTGATCATCTTGTAATTTTCTGTTACAGGGTGTCGGCCCCACAGCCCAGAGAGCTGCCATTGTTGCTGGCGTTGAACTACCAGTTTATGATGCTGTCAAGAAACATATCATTTCTACTGGCTATCTTGGAGACTCTAAAGGAACACATTTTCTGTATGTATATTTACAGTGATGATTGTTAATATATAGTTACAGTAACAACCAGACATTGGTATATTTCTTTGGATATTTATTTATTTGATTAAATACTTACTCTCTTTTGAGAATAGAATGTAAAGGATAGATTGTCCTCATGTAAAGCAATTAAGCTTGAGATAAACAAAGTTTGAAAAAAAAAATCAAAAACAAATTCTCAATATTTTAATTATTAAATCCAACCAGAATAATCACAGAAGTATAGATCATAATATTGAATCACACAAAATATATTTAAGACAAACTAGTAATATTTGTTTCTAGGTTGGGCTGATACCTTTTAAACTCTAGTACCTATGAGATAAAACTTATAGAAAAAGTTCTGGTCTATTTCTATCAACACAAACTAATTATAGAGCTCATGAATGCATGACTTAATTATTTTCCCATGACATTGCAAGTACAAGAGTAGGTTAAGTCCCTTGCTTTTGCAGCTTTGACAACTTTAATGTCTGGTCTTGTTAAGATATTGATATATTGGTTGTTTATTTCAGGGCAAGTTTTTTGGCAGGTTTTGCTGGTGCCTTGGCTTCCAACCCGATTGATGTTTGTAAGGTAAGCTTTGATTGGTTGACTCTTGTGTATAGTGGGATCTTTATTGTTCAAGACGCAAGCATCTGATGTTGCTCTTTTGTCTCTGGCTGGGGATTTATAAGTTGATCTTCGTTAAGTTTCACTTAATGTCTTGGTGTAATCAAAATAGGCAATAGTCCAATGTGTAGTCTATTAGCAGTGGGGCGAGACTATTCACATTGTCCATAACAAATGCAGAAAATTAAAAAGCGTATGCTACTAGTGAACATTTCTCTGAGCTGGCAATCTATCAATGAGGTTTGCAGTGACATTAGCCATAGCTCTGCTCTGAGAGTGACCACCTATTTGAGCCCAAGAGTTGTACTTCTACTAATCTATTAAAAAACTATTTAAAACATTTCTATTATTTATATTTAAGGACAGTGTCTTATTTTATTCATATCACACTTGTTAAATTGATTTCTAGACTCGAATGATGAATCAGAGTGTCAACATTGTGACGGCAGTCCCAGCTGGGGGAGTGTCAATATCTCCTGCCAAGACTGCTATCTACACCTCCACCTTGGATTGTATAGTCAGAGTAAGTGTAACAGTCTCTTCTGTATTTCTATGTCTTTGTGATGAATGTTCCATATTTTTTGTATTCAGCTTAACCTCGTTTAAATTTCTGTTTCAATGTGAAATCTTTCATGCTGATCAGTTTTATGGTTTCCATAATTTCATTTTTAGGAATGATTTGCTTAAAACTATTTCTCGTATGTATTTAAAAATAGCTTGTCATAAAGCTGCTTATTTATTTTTTTAAGACTGTGAAAACGGAAGGAGTTACTGCCCTGTACAAAGGCTTCATTCCCAACTGGTTGAGACTTGGTCCTTGGAATATTATTGTATCCTTTGAAACATTCTTTGATCACATTAGCATTTTAGTTTCATTTATTAGATGACCTTTTTTTTTGCCTTTTCAATAGTAATTATGAAATTTTTAGAAAAGATAGGGCTGATAATCATGGAGGAGTTCTTTTAGCAATAAAAAACACTCTTATAGCAGAAGAAATTACCTTACCTAACTCAAAAAATATAGAATCAACATTTTGTAAAATTAATACCACCTCAACATCCCTAATAATAGGCAGCATTTACAGACCACCAAATTCTAGTTTAGAATACATGCAGGAACTATGTAATCAGATTACTACACTTAAAGAGACAAATAAAAATGCAGTTTTTTGGATTATGGGTGATTTCAACCTACCTGATATAAATTGGAAAACACTAACCATAGATAAACACCAAAACCTTAAGGACATAAATGAGCTTTTCATAGACACTTTACACAACCTAAGTTTAGATCAAATCATTAAAAAGCCAACTAGATTAAACAACACATTAGATCTCTTCTTAACCAACAGACCTGGATTAGTAGTTGATTATGATATTATCCCTGGTCTATCAGACCATGAGATCATAAAAATACACAGTCAGATAAAAGCAGTAGCCAATACAAAACCCAAAAGAAAAATCTTACTCTGGAATAAATGTAACCTAACACAACTACACCAAGCTGCATTAAACTTTCAACAAACATTCTTATTAGAAAAAGACATTAACCAACCAGTCGATGACCTCTGGAATTTCATTAAAAACCATCTTAAAAGCATTATAGAAAATCATATACCAACTAAATACACATCAAACAAAATAAATAAAGGCTGGTTTAATAATAGACTAAAGAAGCTTTGTAAACAGAAGGAAAACCTATATAGAAAATTTAAAGAAACTAATGCAGAAAGAGTTTACAAAAAGTATATAAAAATTAAACACTTAACCCAAAAAGTAAGCAGACAGCTGCAGAGTGAATACATAAACAATGTAATATCTAAAGATAACAACAAAAACCTATGGTCATACATTAAGTCTAAGAAATTGGAAACAACAGGCGTAGCGCCATTAAAAGATGAACATAACATAATACATAATGATAATGAAACTAAAGCAAACATCCTAAACAAATACTTTGCATCAGCATTCTCAGCCCCAGGAGACAAAGACATATTACTGAATTTGAACCAAGTAGACAACATAGAAGATATAGTAGTACAAGAAAATGGAATTCAAAAACTATTAGCCAACACCAAACCAAATAAAGCTTCTGGACCTGATGGTATTCCAGCTAGATTACTCAAAGAACTAAGTAATGAGCTAGCCCCAGTGTTCAAAATACTCTTTCAGGCTTCACTTAACCAGGGCAGAGTACCAAAGGACTGGAAAGAAGCTAATGTCACCCCCCTATTTAAAAAAGGAGGAAAATCTGACCCAGGAAACTACAGACCAGTATCACTTACCAGCATCACATGTAAAATCCTAGAACACATAATATGTAGCAACATCATAAATCACTTAGACAAACATAATGTCCTCACACCATACCAACATGGCTTTAGGAAATATAGATCATGTGAAACACAACTAATAGGACTAATTGATGATTTTTCAAAAGGTTTAGATAATAATGAACAAATAGATGCTTTTATACTAGATTTTTCTAAGGCTTTTGACGAAGTTCACCACCATAGTTTGCTTAAAAAATTAAAATATTTCGTCATTAATGGTCCACTGCATCAGTGGATTAAAGACTTTCTGATAGGGAGAGAACAAACTGTAATAATAAATGGCTCTAAATCAACACCAATAACAGTAAACTCAGGTGTACCTCAAGGAACAGTCTTGGGTCCACTACTATTTTTAATTTACATAAATGATTTACCAAATTGCATTACTTCAGGAACAAAAGTCAGATTATTTGCAGACGATTGCATAATATTATATAGAACAATAAAAACAACACAAGACACAGATATTTTACAAAGAGAATTAGATGAATTACAGAAATGGGAATCAAATTGGAGCATGTCTTTCCACCCAGAAAAATGTCAGTTGTTAAGAGTAACAAAAAAACTAAAACAAAAAAATTCCACTTATCTTATTCATGGCAAACCAGTAACACAGACTAAAAACGCAAAATACCTAGGTGTTATAATAAATGAAAAACTGTCATGGAATCCACATATTGATGAAACTACAAAAAAATCAAACAAAGCATTAGGATTTATTAAAAGAAATTTCTATAAATCAAATAAGAACATAAAACTAAAATGTTATTTAACCTTGGTTAGGCCAATAATAGAATATGCATCCTCTGTTTGGGACCCCTCAACTCAAGAAAACATTAAGAAACTAGAACAGACACAAAATAGAGCAGTGCGATTCATAACAAACGAATATTCACATTTGACTAGAGTAACACCTTTAGTAAAATCACTAAATTTAGAAAGCCTTCAGGACAGAAGGCTCAAAAGTAAAGTAGCAATAATACATAAAACACTGAACCATAATCTTCAAATACAAAAACAAAATTTAATAAAATACTCTGAAAGACACAAAGATAAAGGCACATTCCTCGTCCCATATGCTAGGACAAATTTGTACAAATACTCCTTCTTCCCTAGTGCTATTAGAGCATGGAATGGGTTGCCTGAGCTAGCCAGGAAAACCAGTGACTTGGCAGAATTTAAGTCATTGGTTAATATGCATGACTAAATGCATGACGCATAGGACGTAATCATCTTCTTTTTTGAAGTAACGTCTGTATTATATAAGATAAGATAGGTATATACTTTTATGTACTGAAATACATTTTTTTATACTTATAATATTTATACTTATACTTATAATATTTATACCTATAATTGTTTTCCTTGACTCCACCTTCAGTTCTTTATGACTTATGAACAATTGAAGCATCTATACTGATTGTTCACAATCTTTGTGTGAATAGAATCTTTGGAGATCTTATTGTAGTCAGACAATCTTCTTGTGAATAGAATCATTGGAGATCTCACTTCACTCAGACCCTGAATTGTGTCAATGACTTAACTAAACAAGAGGTTTTGAAGAATCTCATCATATCAGACGTTCAGTGTTTAGAGGAGCTGATGGGTTTAATAATCTCAACCGATGTAAATATTCATGTAAATATTTCTATGTAAAGAAATATATTTGGGAAACAACTTTGCAATGAGCCAAGTTCAACACAGTGGGAAGAAATTTATTAGATGTAAATACAGAATATAGTTGTTTTTTTTTTGTTTTTTTTTTCATTTTTTTAAATTGTTGATCATTCAACTGTATGCATGGCTTGTGTGTATATTTCTGGACTCTTTCTCGTGTCTTTCATATCATCTGGCTAAGAGTCCAGAAGTTGTAAAGTAAAAAAAGAAAAATTATTATTTTTTTCGTTTTATTTAAGACAAAGAGATTTAGTTAATATTTTTTAGAATTGTTCATTTTATTAATCTACGACATTGCACTCATCCTGAATTTTCAGAAATTTTATTTTTTTACTTGACAGAAAGGCCCACAAAGCTTTTTGTTTTTGTGGATGTTACCAAAAAATATTTCACTAGACTGCATAGTCCATGTAAAGAAAACAACAACAACAAAAGAACATGTAAAAGAAGATGGATGTATTTTGTTGTTACTTTATTACAAATTTTGTTTAAAGTGCAATGTCCATCCTATTGTAGTCACCCAAACTTTTGATGTTTTGTATTCTTTCAAAAAGGCTCTATTTGCAGGTGTATTCCTTCAAAAAGGCTCTATTTGCAGGTGTATTCCTTCAAAAAGGCTCTATTTGCAGGTGTATTCCTTCAAAAAGGCTCTATTTGCAGGTGTACTCCTTCAAAAATGCTCTATTTGCAGGTGTATTCCTTCAAAAAAGCTCTATTTGCAGGTGTATTCCTTCAAAAAGGCTCTATTTGCAGGTGTACTCCTTCAAAAATGCTCTATTTGCAGGTGTATTCCTTCAAAAATGCTCTATTTGCAGGTGTATTCCTTCAAAAAGGCTCTATTTGCTGGTGTATTCCTTCAAAAAGGCTCTATTTGCAGGTGTATTCCTTCAAAAAGGCTCTATTTGCAGGTGTATTCCTTCAAAAATGCTCTATTTGCAGGTGTATTCCTTCAAAAAGGCTCTATTTGCTGGTGTATTCCTTCAAAAAGGCTCTATTTGCAGGTGTATTCCTTCAAAAAGGCTCTATTTGCAGGTGTATTCCTTCAAAAAGGCTCTATTTGCAGGTGTATTCCTTCAAAAAGGCTCTATTTGCAGGTGTATTCCTTCAAAAAGGCTCTATTTCCAGGTGTATTCCTGCAAAAAGGCTCTATTTGCAGGTGTATTCCTTCAAAAAGGCTCTATTTGCAGATGAAGAAATATTTGTTTTTTTAGCACTTATATTGAAGTGTTTGTTTTAGTCTACGACAATGCACTCATCCTGAATTTTCAGACATTGAAATCATTGTCGTTATGATGATGAATAGTGTACGAAAGTAGGAAGACAATTTCTAATTCACCGAATCCATGGTTGAACAAACAAACATGTGCCCTAATAATACCAGTAAAAAAAAATTATCTTCTAAAATCTGCCAATCATCTCTTCGTGCATCTCAATTGAACATGTTAGCTTGAAAATGTGTTAGGCTGAAAACAAACAATAATTTCAAAGACGTTTAAGATTATTTGCTGTGTGTGTAGGCTGAATGATGAATGAATGAGTTGAGCTCTATTTCCCAAGACCTGTACCCAGACATAAACACTTGGAAAGTGGACGTCGTCCAGTATTTAAGTTTTCCATCCATTGTTAAAAGAGATACTAAACACCTTTGTTCATATACTGTAACAGTCTATTAAAATCTTCTATGAAGGTTGCTTCTGTTTTACATGTAAATAAACTCGTGGCTGAGGTGTGTAAATAGACTTGAGGCTCTCTTGAGGTGTCAGAGTTTCAATCTTTATTTTGGTTGTACATTTCATTTCCATAATTTATTTGGTTCCTTTTGAGATTTTCTGTCCAGTGTCACTGATGCACTCGTTCGACATCTGAGGACATGGGAGGTTTTCATTAAAGGGAGGCTAATCCATAAATTGCAAGTTTTGTTTTGGTTATGCAGTGCAAATAACATGGAAGTATAGGCAATGATATCTCTGCAATGGAGAACAAACATTTGATTGAGCATTTCAGAATGTAAACAGATTTAACCATTTACTATGGCAGTCTTGAACCATATTATAAAGCTATAACGGTTGATATGTTTTGTATTGAAGCACTATTACCTGGGAGAATGTGTAGAAAATGTTTATCTAAAACATATTAACAATTTTAGTCAATTTATTTGACCAGGGTCTTTGAAATATTTTTCAATTGGATTATTCCCCCTGTATGAATACTTTTTTTTACCATACGCTATTTTTTGACTAAAGCACAAAATGAGTTTATTTATGTCATTGCTTTATGAACATTTTCTTCTAAGGAATCAAGTTTCTAGCCTCATTGTTTAGTTTAGTTTAACATTCATTCATTTATTTTATTTCAAATGGCAGTTGGTGGCATGGCAACTGATACAATTTTTAGAATAGTCCTTACTCAGCAGACATTCATATCAAATTTATTATAGAGGACATCTTTTTTTAAATATTTTATACGAAGCTTACATTAACTCCCTTTAGCTGTCTGGTACACATTTTGTACACCTTATTTCTCCCCCTTCCCAATCTTAGATCCAAGTGAAAACTTTGCAAAATTATTCATTGTCAGTAACAAATCCAAAAACCAATCTAAAAAAATTAACCAATTAGTTAATTATTTTTGTTTTACATAGAAAAGGGAGAGAAATTTTGCAGTATCAAGAACTATGGGAGTTATTGTATAGAGTTTGTTTTTAAAAAGTAGTATTTATATTTTGCTTATTTCCCCATCTACTCAGTAGTTGCAGATAGAAGCACTGCTGCATGATATTCAGATGTCAGTCACAGGCTGGCTAACCTGTTCCTACCGAGATACTTTGATTGCCTTCTGGGTCACAAAGGGAGAGAATTTTTGTAATTCTTTTCGGAATGTAGTTATGATTGTAGACATTTAATGTGTATTTAGAGGTCGACTGAATCTAATGACAACTTAAATGTCTATGGCATGTCATCAGTTAAAATTAAAAATTAAATTACAGCTTTTATGTAGCGCTACTTTCCTGCTTATAGCTTGCTCAGAGCCTATGGTCCAATCTCATTTGTGGGCCACTGGAAGAGGGTATTCTGTGCTGCCATTTAGGTGTTAGTGCAGGCTTGGATAATGTGATGTTGTGTGATGATCTCTCAGTTTATTATTTCTTAGTGTTTGACTTTTGGCCGTGTGAGCAAGCCAATGCCTGCCCCACCACCTTTCAACGAGATATTTAAACAGAACTTGTGTGTCCAGCACTTTGTATTGGTTTTGTTACACTGGCTCAGCATGAGCTCTGGATAGACTCAGGAGCTGCTGGCACTGCCCAGACCTGACTAGAATTGTGTTTGTCTGGGCTGTTTTATTGATGGCATAATGTTAACATTTGTAAACTTGATTTCAGAGACATTCTGTAGAGATATGACAAGTTGTACCTGATCAATCTCTAGCAACTCTCTGAAACATTTTGTTTTGTGTCTTGTATTTTTTGTTCCAACTTTTTATTTGTCCTTATTTATATAAATATGTACCAACTCAATAGTTTATTTCTCTCTTTCATCAACTGGTTTCATCTATTTATTAAGTCTCAAACATTGGTTCATTTGTTTACTCGTGTTAAGACAAGGTTGATGTTGTTTACACTGATTGGGGAGGGGCCCTAGTGGCCTGAAGGGGGTGGTTGCCTTGTCCAGTCAATCTAGTTTTTTTTTTATTTAGTCCCCTCAGATTCATTGATTCAACACAGAAAAACCTAACATTCTGTAACCCCTTGCTCCTTACTTACAAATCTTTGGGTATCTTTCACCTTTTTAAGTTTTTCTAGGTTTTGTCTTGCTTAACGTTTTAGTTGTAAATGTATCATTTTTTTCCCCCTCTGTGTTCAACTTGATACAGCCAGTGGACAGAGAGTGTTGTCCCTTGTTTATAAAGAAAGTGAAGGCTAAGTGTATACAATCATCAATGACATGCAATAAAATACATTAAATGAAATAAATTATATTTATGCAATTTTTAAAAATTAAAATGATATCAAATGGTTGAAACTATTAAAAGGTCATTTGAAAGAGCAATTTTTGTTTTCGCATTGTTAGCTTTGTTATCGTGGTTGTTAACACAGAACTAAAAAGCTGCAGTCAAATAATTCTTCTTTAACTCTTTCTCTCCTAACTGACGATACCAGCGTTGATTCCACCAGAATATGGTAAATAATTACGGAGAGAAAGAGTTAAAAACTCTCTAGTATATACATGTGTCTAAGAGTGTATGGTCCATGCAAGGTGTTCCTAGACTCTGTATCTAATTAAAGTTTTCTGCTTTGAAGCTAAGCCTGTAAACTGTAAGATAGTCTAGGTGCTGTACTAATAAAACACTTAAACAGTGGAACAATGTTTTGCAACTAAGAAGGCCAACAACTCCCCGAGAGTAAACCTAAATGTACCTCGGGCTTACGTTGGTTCAAAATGTAAATAAATGACGTAGCCAGTTTGGTCCTGGAACAAAAGTATTGGATCTAGTCTCGGTGATTGCATAATAGATCTGATCCAAATGTATTCTGAGCGGTTCTAAAATTAAGCTGCAGCAGTAGTGTTAGTTACTAAAAGCTAATAAAAAAAAACAAAAAAAACTGATTTCAACCATGAACACGCAGACTGCATGGTGGAAGGGAGGAGGGGGGTGAGACGTGGATATTGTTCCGTTGGACACGTTGGCTGCATTTCTGATTGATGCAGTTAAGTGGATTGAAAAAAGGGGGGGGGGGCAAGGCTGAAGAAAGCCAGTTCAAATCTCAGAGAGAGAGAGAGTAGCAGTTTTGAAATGGCTGGAAGTACAATGTTTCAATCTTTGGGTAATCCGTTATCTCTTTATGTTTATTCAGTACTGAAGAAATGACATTGCCAACAAGACATAAGACACTGACAAAAGTTTACGGTTTACACAACAGTTCACGTTAAAATTGTTCATGAACTGTCCAAACTTGTCGATCACTGGAGTGTCCAATATCCTTTTTAAAATCATGGTTTTAATATTAATGGTTTTAAATTGGCGTGAATACAATTCAGATTATTTTCGTTTTAAAACGAGTTTCACGCTTGTTGCAAGATTTGTGTAAAAGTTAAGATATAGATCTATCTTTCCAGAGTTTATTTTGATAAATTCTCTCAAGCTGCAATCCAACCATCACCCTTATCAACACCGACATTGTTATTGTTGAGTTTTTTAAATAAGCAATTAAACAACAGCGTCACCTGTCTGAAACGCTTTTCATGTGCACATTAAAAAAAAAAGGTTTATACACTTTCTGAAAAGTTCTATTTGAAAGTTACATGGGAGTGGTCAAAAAGACAATTAGTCGCAGTAAACAAGACAACTCTTCACATGGAAACAAAAACTTGACAAAGAATGACAACTCTTGAATGTTTCAAAATCAATCAGTTTATTTAAAAATGATAAATAAACACTCAGCAGTTTAAGATTTCGTTAAAACAACAATGGTAGTCTCAAAAGAAACATTTTTTTTTAAAAGGCTGTACAATAGATCTAACATGCTAACACCTATAATAAATCTAACAAGTTTAATCAACTCCCCAATCTAATGAATGAAAACTAGTAAATCTGAACAATAAACCAACATTAGGAAAGATTCATGCATTGTGGTCTGTGCATTAAGTTTGCTATTTACACCGAAACCAGGTGACGCACCTTTTTACATCCTGGGCAAGTCTCCACCCCTCGTGCTAACCCACGTCTAGACCAAAGCTTTGGGATTTTGTAACACAGAAGAGTTCCTATCTTCTGTTCAAATAATTCAGAAAACTAAAAGGCCAATTTGATTTGACATAGACAAATTAAGAGAAATATATTGACCAGCATGAGGATCAAACCTTCGACATTCCCGTTATTTGTGCGAAATTCTATCAACGGAACTAATCAGCAATTCTTGATATTAATTTTTAAAAATTCCACCGTATTTACCACCCAGGGGCGGACTGGCTATATGGGCATTCGGGCAAATACCCGGTGGGCCGATACCTAAATGGGACGGTAGAACCACAGTAATCATCTTTTTTTTTTTTTTACATCACGTCTGTTTTATAAGATAAGGGCGACATGCATGTCACTTCGGCACGTAATGCTTTGTGGAAGGTTTTCTAGTATTCTCTTACAAGAGAGGCCCTCTGGGTGAAGTATTTATAGTCACTGTATGCATGTGTACAGCTATCGATATATTATCAACTTGACAGAATGATTTTGATGACATGTTGACCTAGAATTGGATGTCCATCATATAATATGCAATTTATGGGCCGGACGAAATAGAGGATGCCCGGGCCGATTTTGACATCCAGTCCGACCCTGTTACCACCCATGGAGAAAGTGAGCTGACAGTAAGAATTAAGAATTCCGGTTGCTTTAATAATCATATACACAAGTCTAAGCTGGCCATTAGTGTTTTCTCCATTTCAGACCTTAGATTCAAGGTTCATCTGTTTTTATGGCCGCCGGTTAACGCGGGTGTCATGTGGCCAGCACAATGACCAACTGCCTTTACTTCCCCTAATTAAAGTTTGGTGGACTCCGGGGCGACCTAAGAATCCCGTAGTTTAAAATACAAGTCTTCCAGAGGCGTAGCCAGGTACTTCTTGGCCCGAGTTTAAAAATATGATAGTACTCTCCCTCATTGTAAAGAAAACTGAAGCTGGGTTAGGTTATCCTTGATGTACTAGTAGGTCCAAATGTACATAAAGACACTCATTTTACAAATGATTTCCCTTACATTTAATTCAGTGCCAACTTATCCGAAGTAATGGCGACATGTTACTCCTTAATTCAAAGTAATAATCAATGAACGTGGGTGCAGTAAGCCCCTTCACGCCATGGTAACAATGCCAGTGCAGTCCTCACAGGGATTGGAACTGAGACCACTCTATTCGAAAGACTTTAACAGACCCAATCGGATCTATCCCAACTGTATGCCAAATCAATATAATTTTTACATTAAGCCTATTAGGACTCAGCATATCTACAAAACTGCAAGTCTACTGTGTTGTAGTGCTCCCGTCACTCTCTACGCATCGGAGTCCTTGACCTTATATTCCCGACACATTAAAAAGCTTAACTCCTTCCACCAATGCTGTCTAAGGAAAATCCATAAGATGCATTGGTGTGCTCACATACCAGATACTGAAATCCTAAAGTTGTTTAACATGAACAGTATCCATGTCACAGTAAAAAGGTCCCAATTTCGATGGGCAGGACACGTAGTCCGCATGCTAGACATTCGCCTTCCCAAACGACTTCTGTCCATGAGCTGTGTGCAAGAAGGAGCTCCCGTGGGGTCAATAAAGACACCATCAAGAGCTCCTTCAAGGAGTTTGATATTGGCATTCACGGCTGGGAAGCACTAGCTCTCGATCGCTCCTCATGGCGTGAAGCTGTGAATTTCGGAATTCCGTGATACGAAGCAAGGAGAGTGACCAGCAGGTCTATCTACAACTGACCAAACCTACCCATTTTATCTTATCTTATAAAATACAGACTTTACTTCAAAAAAGTAGATGCTTACGCGCTATGCATGCGGCCGACCTTATCTTATATAATACAGACGTTACTTCAAAAAAGAAGATGATTACGTGACCTTTCAAAGCAAGGATTGGACGTTATAGTCCTCTTCATGTTCATAGGAAATGAGAAATGTAGATAGATTCGACCACGAAGGAGGAGATATACACCGACAGCGTTTGCTTTTTAAACATTTTGATGTTTAACTTCAATAAAATTTTATCGTAAATATAAAGGTGTACATTAGGTGATTATTTTATTTTGATTTATTCATTTTTACTTTTGTACGGCTGTATAATGTCCATTAATGTATACACATAAATTTGTTTCGTTATAAAATATAAAAACATAAAAATATGAATGTACAATTTCTTCAATATGAAGAATAATTTATAACACAGCACAGTTAGAATTATCGGAGCAATGGCACAAATTATAAAGGCGAATACCAGAATGTCTAAATTAAGAAATTGGTAAAGGGGTACTTTTTGAGCCTGTGACCGCATATGGTCGCTGCCATATGTCATCACGTGATCCAACCAGAAGGCAGCCTCGATGCTAGATGACGCATAAAGGTGTTTGTATATGTTTGATGACTTCTGAATACTGACTTTGTACTTGGGGTTAGTAGCCACTTCTTGGATGAGATTTGTTAATTGTTCGGAGCTGACAGCTCGAATGTCAGCGCTAAGTCCGAACCGCTTTACCGTGACCCGTTCTGCATTGTAGAATTGGTCAGTTTGTAATGGTATGCATAGCATTGGGACAGCGTGGTACAATGCCTCGTACTGTCCATTTTTACCACAATGGGAAATGAAGACTTTCATATTGGGATGACCCAAAAGGTCATTCTGGGGAAACCACTCTCTGGTGATTATCTTTGAGGAGTTGATCGATATTTGCTTAATCCTCCAAATTACATTCAAGTTTATCTCTCGAAAAGAGGTCGCCATCTTGTCTAAAATGTCACGTGGTATGAGTAAATTTTTGCTGCCAAAACTGACTAAGGCAATGCCGTTGGTGGAGTTATCAGCAAACATTTTGAGATCTCCTGTAAGTCGCTTTGCTGGCTTGGCTGAAGAGCTCCCGATAAATTTTATGTTGGGCAAAGAGACGCGAGGGTAATCCATGACGTTGTCGGCTTCGAAGAGAAATATCTCCGCCTTCAGGACGATCTCATTGATGGTTAGACGCTCTTTTTCAGGGGCGAACACGGGGACAACGCTGTTGTCGATGTAGGGGTGATACAAGAAATAGTAGTAGTAGAGAAAAGAAGACTTCAGTCGCTGCAGAAACGTCATATTGTCTGTCAAATTCAAATATATAATAGGCTCAAACGATGGGTTGATATAAGTTCTGGTCAGCGTTGGGTCATTCATGGTCCCAACGAAGGCAAACGGAATAGAATACTTGTATGGTATGACCACCAAGTTAACGATCTTTTTAGACAGCTCTAAGACAAAGAGGTCCGGTTTTATGCTTTGCAGCTGGCCCAGAAACTCTGTGTCCGCTAACGTTTTTCTTACATATCTTTCTTTTTTGAGGTCACGTCTGAAGAGACTGAAGATGCTGTCGTTCCCGACCTGCCAGAACTCTTCCAGGGTGAGGGTGTCATTGGAGCTGAGAGAGTCGTACGTCAGCAGGCGAATGCTTCTGTTGGAGACCAGATTCTCGTCTGCCAGGTAGCGAGGCACGCACAGCCAGACGTCGTGGCCTAGATTCATCAACGACTGGGCGATGTTGCTGTGGTAGAGGATGTAGCTTCTCGTGGTCGAGGGAAACATCACGACTTTCTTGGCTTCATACATCTTCGGAGAAAAGAGCAGCAGCCCTAGCACTGAACAGAACAAGAGAAACTTGGCAAAGGAAACCTGAGGACGAAACAAAGATTAGCGTCAAAATGACTGTGAGATATATGTGAAGCGGATATGACTATTTGCGATTTAAGATTATAGCGTGAATAAACTCGGATATTTTAAATGGTAGAATTAATTAAACAAGCAAAAAAAAAAAAAATCCTTGAAAAAAAAACAAAAACAACTTATCTAAAGGGAAGAACTCCGTCCTTAGAGCTTTATCTACCAATAATGTACACGTTGTTTCCCTTATTCGATATCAAGCAGAATAATTAATTACAAATAATTAAGTGACTAATTAAGCATTTTAATGTACTGATTCATGTATTGTTAAGTACAATAAATAATTGTTTACAATATCAACTTGATCGGAGAATGCGCGAGGGAGAAATAGCGTCGGCATTTATTTAAGGAGACAAAACACAACATTTATAGCCATATGTGTGAATACTGAAGTATTAGTTTCCCTTATTGCTATTAAACAAAATAATGAATTACCAGTAATTAATTGTATAATTGGTTACCTTTTTTAAAAAATTTATTTATGTCTTGTCTATGTCAATGAATAAACGTGTTAAGTTAGAACTTGATCCGAGAATGGGTGTGTGAGAAATAACGTGTACACAGACAGACAGACAGACAGAGTGGGTTATTGTAAGCTTTGTAAAAATGGCATATACTCTTTAAAAATATTAAATGTACATTAAAATGCATGTAGTGTTCTTTTTAAATTAAAAAAAATATATATTTTTTTAGCGCTGTAAAGTAATCGTATCAACATATTGTAGATTTTAAAGTAAAAATAGGCATTCACTTAGAAGAACAATTTCATGAGTGAATAAAAACACTCCCAAAGACTTCCCTAAAGGAGTGTGAGGTTCCCTCCCACGGCTGGGAAACGGTGGCTCTTGATCGCTCTTCATGGCTCCAAGATACGAGGTAAGGAGTTCAGCCATGATTAAAGAACGCAGATCACAAACGGAAGCACGGCCTATCTGCATCAGCGCTTATGTGGCTTTTCAAAGCGTGGTTTGGGCTCGATAGCCATCTTGGAGCTCCTAGACAATGAGAAATGTGCTCTTCTTCGACCTCGAAAGAAGAGCTCTACATTTCGAGAAACGTTTGCTTTACAATGTGAATATCTAAGGTTAGGGTTACCGGACGTCCAGCAGAGAGAGGACACGTCCTCCTTTCTTGAGTCCCTGTCCTACAACAGGCAGGCATTGGCCTACAATAGCGACAATGTCCAGCTTTCTTTCTGGTTTGTGTGTGTGTGTGTGTGTGTTGCTTCTATCGAATTCAGTTTTTCCTATTTTCTTGTTGACACTCAGAAATAGCTGAAAGAAGACTAGTCGTGTCCGCCTTGTATCAATACAGTCTGTCTTGTAAAAAGTTTAAAAACGTTCTTTCTCCCACACCAATTCTAAGACCACAATTGAAGTCAAAAAGCTAAAAAGGGAAAAAAAGGAAAAAAAAAAAAAAAAAAAAAAAAAAACAATTAGATTTTGTTACTAGTAATTAATTATCATGTTTGAGACCATCAGTATTCACAGATATTGGTACTTATGTGGTTTTTTCCCCTTAGATAATTGTTCTATGCCTATTCTCAGATCAAGTTTCAAACTTTAAATAATTATTTATTTTACTTAACAAAACATGAATTATTTATTTTTGTGGTATCGAAAAAGGGACTTTTACATTATTGAGAGATATAGTTATAATTGTGGAGTTCTTTATCATAGATAAGCTATGTTTTTTAAAAGTATATACAAAACTTATATCAACTCACTCGGTCTGTCTGGTAAAAAGTTTGTACACTTTTTTTTCTTTCACACCTAATCTAGTATTGCGATGAAATTTGGCACAATTATTTCTTTGACCTGACAAAACAGGAATCAATTTAAACAAGGTTACAAAGACAGTCTATTGTTTCTTACTAAAAAAAAAAAGCCTCCCTTGTTTGTTAATAGTGTTAATAGTTATTAATAGTGAATAGTTGTAAAAATGGTGTATTTAAAAAAAAACAACAACTGCTTGCATAATTGATTAAAAGAATTAGATTTTTCGCCTTCAGAAAAGAAAAAAAGTTGCCTTTGCATCAGACCTTTGATTGGTCTAAAATATTATGATGTCGAATTTTCGGGACGGACAGACAGATATTCCACACAAAACTAATAGCGTCTTTTCCTCTTTCGGGAGCCGCTAAAAATTAAACAATTAGCTCGATAACTATTGCTAATGGAATATTTTATTTGGTATCAAACAAGGGTAAGAAATTGTACATAATTGTTGTGGTGATATAAGTTGAATTAGTTCCCTTTATATGTCGCAGCTTTAAAGTGAGAAGCTAAAAATAGATTACTATAAAACCTTCTATTTTCATCAGCACTTCACTGGTATAGTGGTTGGTACGTTAGCCCTAAGTTCGAATTCAGGTCGTTCAACATTTATTTTTAATAAATGCAATTAAAAAAAAAACAATCAGCCAGATACCCCCTTCTTTCTCCCCCACCCCTTTACCAACTGGTCCAGACAAGTGATAGGATCCTAGCGTATTGAGAAAGTTAAAAGCATGAACTTTTGGTAAACAAAAACAATTGGTAAAAAAATTCTAATCGCACATATTTATTATTGTTAGTCTAGATCAGGGGTTCTCAGCCTGTGGGTCGCGACCCACTTGGGGGTCGAATGACGATTTGCCAGGGGTCGCCTAAGACCATCGAAAATTGTCTACTCTTCTATTGCTGTATGTGTGTGTGTGTGGGGGGGGGAGGTCGCGGCAGAATGGTGGATTGTAAAAAGAGGTCACCGAGCATAAAAGGTTGAGAACCGCTGGTCTAGATCTATTACAAATTTAATGACATGACTGATCCAAACTAATTGATACAACTACGCTTAATTTAAGTTTTATATTTAAAAAAAAAAAAATTTTTGCTATGTCTCTCTTGTTGTATGTTTTTTGTTGTTTTTTTTTCCTGCCCGGGCATACCCCCCCCCCCCCAACTCCGGCAAAGTATTCGCTGATCAAACGACATTTAAATAGTGAACAGAAACATGAAGTAGATTCCTTTGACTAAGTGAATGAAGATCATTTCGCGCATTGAGTTTTCACACGCAGGGCCTATGTTTCGGATTTATCGATGGTCCCGGGTTCAAGCCCTGCCCGTTCCCATCCCCCGTCGTCCTGCGGTAGGTTTGGACTAGGAAGTAAACTATCTTCAACTCTGAAAGAACATCCGAAACAGGGAAAACTTTTTACAATAAAACGGTCAGTTTCTTGTTCAAAAAATGACTGTAAGGCTGATATATAAAAACAACTCATGTGATGGAGCGCAAAGGTTATTTAGATATTCTTAAATATGCTTTATCGAAGCAAGAAAAGCTCAGGCGCCAGCCTGTTTAAATTAACATAGTAGAAACCTTCCGGTCAAGTTCCGGTGGACATGACCCAACCAGTGCAGGCGACGTTCTATGAGGATTGTACAGATGCTGGTAAGACTTGTTCGGGTAAGTATCTCAATGTCACACACTCTTTCTTGCAATGGGATTTTCAGGATCCATAGGAAGCAGCTTAAGCGAGTTGTCAAAACAAGATTAGTTTTTAATGTTTACCATAAAGAACCAAGACCCGATAATGTTGATTCATGATTCAAAGTTGTATTTGGAATTATTGTTGGTATTTTTTTTGGGGGGGGGGGTAGAAGGGATGTTGATGGTATGTTATATTGTATGAAGAGTTGTGCCCATGCACAGGGGAAACTACTCTAGTAATCAGGACGGCTGATTAAACTTGTTTGTGTTTACCTGGGAGTGTTCTTATTTCAAGTGTTTCCTTATTTATCTCTGCCAATCCTTTAGCAGTTGTTTTTTTTTAAAGGAAACATCAGAATTCGCTCTATTCAATTTTAGCGTTATCATCATAGAAATCGCTGGGCCTTAGGCCTCTTTTCTTTGCCTCTACAGAAAATAACCCTAATATATGGTATCAAAAACTCATATCTTTTTATTAATAATTTATATTTGTTGAAAATAGGTTTAAAACAAGTTTACGTCATCCAGCATAAGGAATACAACAATGTTTCATTGGTTGTATTATTTTTAACAATACTGCATTTTTTATGCAACATAAAGTAGGTTATAATTTATAAGCAGTTTAAGAAGCCGTTCACAGTGTCAGCAAACGTTTCTTTTTGAAGTAACGTCTGTATTATATAAGATAAGATAAGATGATCTCGACAAACCTTAGACAACGGTTTTGATTGCGTTTGGGCTGGCAAAATATATAGGTCAAAGTTAAGTGCAAATAACGGCACTCCTTCTAAATCTTCGAACTCTCCAACCAGCATTCTCTCTCGTTGCACGTGGGTGCCAGTGGGTGCGGGGGCAGGGATGCTACTTTAAGAACGTACTTATTTGGTTAGTATTTGGGCAGCAGATGAAGGGCGATGAAAGAAAGGCGGTCTTTCCTGTTTTTAGAAATCTGGGTATAAAAAATGATATTAATCTTGGTTGATGTAGATATACAGAAATAGTCTTAAAAGGCACGAACCCTGGACAATACCGCCTGACACTAACACAGTATCAAGCGAAAACAGGAAAAGCATTTAAAAAATACGTTAAAAAAAGCAAATACGCTTATATTAATTGTAATTGTATCAATTAGTTTGGATCAGTCATGTAGGCGCAGTGGCAGAGTGGTAACGCACTTAGCTTCCGAACCGGAGGTCCTGGGTTCGAATCTCGGTGAAGACTGGGATTTTGAATTTCAGGATCTTTAGGCCCGTCTCGGAGTCCACCCAGCTCTACTGGGTACCTAAACCTGACGTTAGTTTGGGAAAAGTAAATGCGGTTGGTCGTTGTGTTGGCCACGTGACATCCTCGTTAACTGGGGGGGGGGGGCATAGAAATAGATGACCTTTACATCGTCTGTTCTGTAGATTGCAAGGACGTTAACTAATGAACTCTTAATGACCAAGATCCATTTATATTATTCACTATCTTATAAATCTTTTATCTATATACTTTTCTTCATGCCCTAACCATGCCTGACACCCACTAAGAAGTCATGTGGAAAGATAACTCTTTTACTTCTGCAAGTCGGACTAGAGTTACCCCACGTAACTTTTACGGCGAAAAAAAAGAGGGGGGGGGTGTGTGGAGAACAAGTAATCTACTCTGTATTCACCCGTCACTAAATAGCAGGGCGGACTTAACCATTTCGGGGCCGTAACCGAAACGGATTGCGCAGAGCCCAGTTTGGGTAGGGATACGGATAATAAGGGAAAATTAAGAGTTTGTATTAGAAAATAAATTCGTCTTTGCGTTTTATTCATTATTTACTAAGTACAGAATTACTTTAAGAACCTTCCGTGTAGTGAAGTAGTACAATATATCATACAAATTCTGTTTCCTACATAGATCACGCTCAGTAGCAAGAATTACCAAGTGTTTCAATCTATCCCCAAGAATTGTGACCTCAAGTAATTCTTTATTAGTTTGAGGCGCGAAAAGCTTCTTTCACCAGATTCCACAATTTTGTATATTGTAAAATGCCGTTTTTTTTAGGGTTAGGGCCTGCTGCGGTCGCATAGGTTTAAGATGCTTAAGCCGGTCCTGCAAAATAGCGACTAGTTATTTTATAACTTACAGGCGTTCCTTCAAAAGAATATAGAATGACGTCCAAGTGTATCCGTGTGTTCATCTAGACGTTTATGTTGACTAGAGACGTAAACTCTGCCGAGTCTTTCGTTTTCCTGGCTGATTCAGGCAACCCGTTCCATTTTCTCTCTCATTTCATTCACCAAGTTAAGCTATAGAGTTTAAATTACAATCAAGAAGACAATGACGGATACTGTGACAACTAATTAAGCCGTAAATTGTATCTCAAAGCTGTAAGGAAGTCGATCTAGTATATCCGAAAACTACAATGGAAGAGCGCTTCGTTGTGTGGTATGCGCTTTGGACTGTCCCACGATGATCCCGAGTTTTATCCTCGCCCACTGTAAAGGCCTCACGCCCTTCGGGAGATACGGGATAAGAGCTAGATATTAAATAATAATAATTAAATAAATAAATTAAATTAAATAAATATTAAACAATATAAACTTACCAAGCTATCAAATACCATCGTGATGTTTAATCTTGCCAGAGTTTGTAACAAATTATAATCCCCACGATCCGAGAGGCTCGTTCTTTCCAGTCACTGCAGGCAGAAGCGCTCAAAAAGCTCAAACCTCACACGAATACAAAGAGAATCGATTCTGAAGGTTTTATTCAGCAGACGACAATGTTATTGAAAAACTGTGACTTCAGACTTGCAATCCAATTATATATATAAGAAACCGGTCTTAATTTGTTTAAATTAACTAATAAACACTGTTTTGAAAATATTTTTCTTTTTTTTTTATTTTGTTATTCACTGTAAATTTGTTAAAATTTAACAAACTCCAAAGAAAAATCAAAATATACGTCCAGTGAATAGATCTATCCAGCTACTTTAATTTTCAGCTCAATTAATTGTCTTATTGCTTTTAGAATGTTTGATTGGGAATCTTTTAATTTCCTGAACAAAGATCTAGACCACTGATATATTAAACCTAGATCTAGGTTCTAACCCCACAAAGGTTCATGTTCCAGTTCCCACTGTCTCCCCCCCCCCCTCTTCACAACCCTGAGTGTGTGTGTGCGCGCGGTGAATGACCTAGGTTGTGCTAGTGATTCGAGTCTGGGCGTTACAGTTTTTAAGAGCGGGCGCCCCCCCCCCCCCGCCCCAACTTTCTTTTACTACCCTTTCCACCCCTTTCCACCTCCCCCCGATGTGGAGTGGACACCCAACAAAATACCACGCACCAATCACCCACTGCCCCCCAGTGGCGCAGGCAGCGCACGGAGAGGGATGTGCTTGGTTTGAGGTCGCATCCTTGTGACAGTCATAGTCCGAATGAAACAAAAAGAAAAATGTCGTCAAATTGAATCGTATTCATCACCTTCACAGGCTGAAAACTGAGCTTGATACAAACAATAGTTTGTGTGTGGATACAAGCAATAGTTTGTGTGTTGATACAGGCAATAGTTTGTGTGTTGATACAGGCAATAGTTTGTGTGTTGATACAAGCAATAGTTTGTGTGTGGATACAAACAATAGTTTGTGTGTTGATACAAGCAATAGTTTGTGTGTTGATACAGACAATAGTTTGTGTGTGGATACAAGCAATAGTTTGTGTGTTGATACAAGCAATAGTTTGTGTGATGATACAGGCTTTATTTTGGTGTTGATACAATCAATAGTTTGTGTGTTGATACAATCCATAGTTTGTGTGTTGATACAATCCATAGTTTGTGTGTTGATACAGGCGATAGTTTGTGTGTGGATACAAGCAATAGTTTACGTGTTGACAAAAGCAATATTTTGTGTGTGGATACAGGCAATAGTTTGTGTGTGGATACAAACAATAGTTTGTGTGTGGATACAGGCAATAGTTTGTGTGTGGATACAAACAATAGTTTGTGTGTGGATACAAGCAATAGTTTGCGTGTTGACAAAAGCAATAGTTTGTATGTGGATACAGGCAATAGTTTGTGTGTGGATACAAACAATAGTTTGTGTGTTGATACAGGCAATAGTTTGTGTGTGGATACAAACAATAGTTTGTGTGTTGATACAAGCAATAGTTTGTGTGTTGATACAGACAATAGTTTGTGTGTGGATACAAGCAATAGTTTGTGTGTGGATACAAGCAATAGTTTGTGTGATGATACAGGCTTTATTTTGGTGTTGATACAATCAATAGTTTGTGTGTTGATACAAACAATAGTTTGTGTGTTGATACAGGCGATAGTTTGTGTGTGGATACAAGCAATAGTTTACGTGTTGACAAAAGCAATATTTTGTGTGTGGATACAGGCAATAGTTTGTGTGTGGATACAAACAATAGTTTGTGTGTGGATACAGGCAATAGTTTGTGTGTGGATACAAACAATAGTTTGTGTGTGGATACAAGCAATAGTTTGCGTGTTGACAAAAGCAATAGTTTGTGCGTGGATACAAGCAATAGTTTGCGTGTTGACAAAAGCAATAGTTTGTGTGTGGATACAAGCAATAGTTTGCGTGTTGACAAAAGCAATAGTTTGTATGTGGATACAGGCGATAGTTTGTGTGTGGATACAAACAATAGTTTGTGTGTTGATACAAGCAATAGTTTGTGTGTGGATACAAGCAATAGTTTGTGTTTTGATACAAGCAATAGTTTGTATGTGGATACAGGCGATAGTTTGTGTGTGGATACAGGCAATAGTTTGTGTGTGGATACAGGCAATAGTTTGTGTGTGAATACAAGCAATAGATTGTGTGTGGATACAAGCAATAGTTTGTGTGTGGATACAAGCAATAGTTTGCGTGTTGACAAAAGCAATAGTTTGTGTTGTGGTGCAAGTATTGTTTGAGTGTTGACACAAGAAATAGTGTACGTGTCATTAGAGCACTGAACGGTTGGCTAGAATTAGTCCTGAAAACTAATGACTTGAAGTGTTTATCTCTGTGCACGACTTGATTAGCGCGTGGACTTAATTTTCTTCGATTTTAAATGAACGTTTGTAATTTATACGATAAAATATTGACTTTAAAAAAAAAAATTTAAACTTTGACGAATATTGGCAACCAAAAGTTTTAGTGTCTTATCTTCTTATCTTATAGAATACGGACGTTACTTCAAAAAAAGTCATGCATGCATTCAGTCATGCATATTAACCAATGACCTAAATTCTGCCAAGTCACTGGTTTTCCTGACTAGCTCAGGCAACCCATTCCATGCTCTAATAGCACTAGGGAAGAAGGAGCAATTGTACAAATTTGACCTAGCATATGGAACGAGGAATGTGACTATATCTTTGTGTCATTCTGAGTATTTTATTAAATTTTGTTTTTGTATTTGAAGATTATGGTTCAATGTTTTATGTATGATTGCTACTTTACTTTTGAATCTTCTGTCCTGAAGGCTTTCTAAATTTAGTGATTTTACTAAGGGTCTAGTCAAATGTGATTATTCGTTTGTTATGAATCTCACTGCTCTATTTTGTGTCTGTTTCTTAATGATTTCTTCAGTTGAGGGGGTCCCAAACAGCCTTGTAGTTTTGTGAAATGAAATAAAAAATAATAAATAAGTGGAAGGCCTTGTAGCTTTATATTGACTAAAGAAACCTAGTCAAGGATTGGGGGGGGGGGGGGGTCTGGAGGATGGGCATCTTGAAAAGTTCCATGAAGTGTGCCAAAGCACAACGACCGACCGCCTTCATTTTTCCCTGACTAATGTAAGGTACACATTATAACTGGGTGGATCACAGTCTTTCGAACATGATTCGAACCCGGGACCATCGGATCAGAAGCCAACTGCTTTACCAGTCAGCTTAGCACTGGAGTCATTGTACGTGTTGATGAAGCAATACATATAACAAAAAGGTTGATTTTTTACACACATGTTATATTTCTTGGGGCTAATCAGCGGAGGCCCAGTGAAATAACAATCCCCTAATGACACACAATTAGCTGTAATTTAATTGTTTTCCCCAAATTGCCGGTCTCGCTTTTATTTTAAAGTGTATTTGGTTGATGCAACTTTTTTTTTTTTTGCTCTACGAAGGGCTCAGCATGTTTTGATTATTTAATTTGCCTTTTGATATGTTTTTTTTTTCTCCCATAGTTTAGTCAATTAGTAAATAGGAAAGGAGACACTTTTTAATTAAACAACAGTTAGGTCTTTACTCTTGAAATACTCTCCCTCCCTCTGTTTCTCTCTCTGACTCTCTCTCTCTCTCTCTCTCTGACTCTTTCTCTCTCTGACTCTCCCTCTCTCTCTCTCTCTCTCTCTCTCTCTGACTCTCTCCCTCCCTCTCTCTCTCTGACTCTCTCTCTCTGACTATCTCTCTGACTCTCTCTCTCTCCCTCTCTCTCCCTCCCTCTCTCTCTCTGACTCTCTCTCTCCCTCCCTCTCTCTCTCTGACTCTCTCTCTCTGACTCTGACTCTCTGACTTTCTTTCTCTCCCTCCCTCTCTCTCTGACTCTTTCTCTCTCTGACTCTCTCTCTATCCCTCCCTCTCTGTCTCTCTCTCTCCCCCTCCCTCTCTTTCTCTCTCTCTCTCTATATATATATATATATATATTATATATATATATATATAAATATATGTAAACTATATATATATATATATATATATATATATATATATATATATATATATATATATATATATATATATATATATATATATATATATATATATATATATCTGCCTCTTCGTGTTTTATTAAAACTCATTCCCCTCTCTCTCTATCTCACTCTTAATACACACTTTCATTCTTTCTCTTCATCTCTCTCTTAATACACGCCCACTCTCCATGCCTCTTCTTACACTCTTTAAACTCTCTCTCTGTCTCTCTTTATTTCTTTTTCTCTCTTTCTCTGCATCTTCTCTATTAAAACACTTCTTACTCAAATCTCTTTCTCTACGGTTTCTTTTTAACTTAGCTCTCCATCTCCGGCCTCCCTTCTGCCTCTTTTTCTCTCCCACACACTCACTTAACACACACACACACACATTTCAATAGTACCCCCCCTCCCCCACAGACATATAGTATTCTGGAATCTGAAGATTAAAGGTCGAGGTCATGTCTAAGTAGGTCAAATTGATCAGACGGAAAAGTCCAGGGCCACCGCGAGTCCAATCAGTGGTTCTCAACGTACCTAGTACCACTGTGTCATCGATCAATCAGTGGTTAACACTCGACAATCTGAACTGAAGATATTACTGTGTTCGCGACATTTCATGATAATGTTTACTGCATAGTTTTCAAACGAAACATTAAAAAAAAAATACAATAAAGAGATTCCATACAGTTTAGTTATTTATAAGCGAAATCTACAATAAAAGCTGCATTTCTCACAAGCTGTATTATATAAGATAAGAAGATAAGAGACTCCATTCAGTTTAGTAATCTATTAGCGTAATCTACGTGATCGAAACAAGTGTTAATAATTGATCGTTAGATTGTTGATACAGACGGATAGTCACACTAAACCGTTTAGGTGTATTAATTTCATAATAAGATAAGATAAGATAATTTTTATTGATCTATTCAAATGGAAATTTACTTTGACTACAATTGACAACCTCAGCATAACTACTGTTCTAATAACAATATAGATGCAAATACGAACAACATTCACACATGAAAACACATACACACTCACAACCAGCGCTTTATGAATTAGACTTCTATGAACTTCTCCATGACGACAGATGATCTTGTAACACTCTGAGTGACAGTGGGATGAATGAGTTTTAAAATCTTTCTGTTTTAGTCCTAATGGAAAGGAGACGACCACTTCATTCAGATCTTATGTAATAGTGGTTTAATGGGTGAAGGTTGTCTTTAAGAATAGTGAGTGTTTTGGAAAGGCATCTTTCATGAAAAAGCTCTTCAAGAGATGGTAGCTGTGTTCGAGTGATATACGATGCTTTTTTAAAATTAGTCTATTTAGTCTAAGTCTTTGTGCCAGTAAAGTATTACCATACCAGCAGGTGAGGAAAAGAAAGTAAGGTACCCTTTTCAACTAGAGTTAGATTCCCAACAGAGCCGGGTGGATTCAGAGGCGCCCTTAAGATCCCGAAATTAAAAATCGCAGTGTCCACCAGGATTCGAGCCCGATACCTCTCGGTTCGGGAGCCAAACGATTTACCACATAGCCACCGCGCATCACATTCTTAATGTAGAACAGGAAACAAGACTGAATAAAACTTTCATTTACAGACATCGACAGGCTTCAATTTGAACTCACACGTAGGCCACTTAGAAATGAATGAGTTAATGATTTCTTGAACAATGGATGGCTGCACTAGGGAAGAAGGAGCATTTGTACAAATTTGTCCTAGCATATGGATTGGAACAAAGAATGCACCTTTATATTTGTGTCTTTCTGAGTATTTTGTTCGATTTTGTTTTTGTATTTGGTTCATGGTTCAGTTTTTTTTTAAATGTATAATTGCTACTTTACTTTTAAAACTCCTCTATCCTGAAGGCTTTCTAAATTTAGTGATTTTACTAAAGGTGTTACTCTAGTCAAATGTGAATATTCGTTCGTTATGAATCTCACTGCTCTATTTTGTGTCTTCTCCTGTTTATGTTTGAGTTGAGGGGTCCCAAACAGAGGATGCATATTCTATTTTCAGCCTACGTTAGCATGGTGGTTTGGTTGTGTAGGCTGATTAGATTCTGGTGAAAATCCACAAAGTGGTCTGTCGTAGTTTAAGGGAAGGAATAGCGTTAGGAAAGTTTTAAAGGGGAGAGAATAAGCGAGATAGCCAGACGTGCTTATTTCATCTGCCTGTGGTCCCTTCTGGGGCATAGGCCACCAACCAGCTTACTCCAGGCATCTCGGTTCTGGGCGAGTCTCTCCAACTGTCCCCACGTCTTGCCCATCTGCTTGGCATCTGCTTCCAAATCGCAGCGCCATGTATTCCTGGGGCGCCCCCTCTTTCTCTTTCCTTGGGGGTTCCAGGTTAAGGCTTGCCTTGTTATGTTGGGAGTCAGGCTTGCGAAGGGTGTGACCTATCCATCTACAGCTTCTCTGAAGGATATCTTCTTTTCTTATAGTGAGTTATATTTTGCTAAATTGTTTGTTGTTGTTTGACATGTTTCGGATGTTCCTTCAGAGTTGAAGATAATTACTTCCTAGTCCAAACCTCTCGCAGGACGACGGGGGATGGGAGCGGGCAGGGTTTGAACCCGGGACCATCGATAAATCTGAACGACAGTCCAGCGTGCAAACCGCACGACCAGGCAGCCATCCAATTCAAAGATCTTCTCAAATTGACAGCGTAACCTACTTGATAGAAACGACATAGGCGTAACCTACTTGATAGAAACGACATAGGCGTAATCTAATTGATAGAAACTACATAGGCGTAATCTACTTGATAGAAACTACATAGCCGTAATCTACTTGATAGAAACGACATAGGCGTAATCTACTTGATAGAAACTACATAGGCGTAATCTACTTGATAGAAACTACATAGCCGTAATCTACTTGATAGAAACTACATAGGCGTAATCTACTTGATAGAAACTACAAAGGCGTAATCTACTTGATAGAAACGACATAGGCGTAACCTACTTGATAGAAACGACATAGGCGTAATCTACTTGATAGAAACTACATAGGCGTAATCTACTTGATAGAAACTACATAGCCGTAATCTACTTGATAGAAACGACATAGGCGTAATCTACTTGATAGAAACGACATAGGCGTAATCTACTTGATAGAAACTACATAGGCGTAATCTACTTGATAGAAACTACAAAGGCGTAATCTACTTGATAGAAACGACATAGGCGTAACCTACTTGATAGAAACGACATAGGCGTAATCTACTTGATAGAAACTACATAGGCGTAATCTACTTGATAGAAACTACATAGCCGTAATCTACTTGATAGAAACGACATAGGCGTAATCTACTTGATAGAAACGACATAGGCGTAATCTACTTGATAGAAACTACATAGGTGTAACCTACTTGATAGAAACGACATAGCTGTAATCTACTTGATAGAAACGACATAGGCGTAATCTACTTGATAGAAACTACATAGGCGTAATCTACTTGATAGAAACTACATAGGCGTAATCTACTTGATAGAAACGACATAGGCGTAATCTACTTGATAGAAACTACATAGGCGTAATCTACTTGATAGAAACTACATAGGCGTAATCTACTTGATAGAAACGACATAGGCGTAATCTACTTGATAGAAACTACATAGGCGTAATCTACTTGATAGAAACTACATAGGCGTAATCTACTTGATAGAAACGACATAGGCGTAATCTAATTGATAGAAACTACATAGGCGTAATCTACTTGATAGAAACTACATAGGCGTAATCTACTTGATAGAAACTACATAGGCGTAACCTACTTGATAGAAACGACATAGGCGTAATCTACTTGATAGAAACGACATAGGCGTAACCTACTTGATAGAAACGACATAGGCGTAATCTAATTGATAGAAACTACATAGGCGTAATCTACTTGATAGAAACTACATAGCCGTAATCTACTTGATAGAAACTACATAGGCGTAATCTACTTGATAGAAACTACATAGGCGTAATCTACTTGATAGAAACTACATAGGCGTAACCTACTTGATAGAAACGACATAGGCGTAATCTACTTGATAGAAACGACATAGGCGTAACCTACTTGATAGAAACGACATAGGCGTAATCTAATTGATAGAAACTACATAGGCGTAACCTACTTGATAGAAACGACATAGGCGTAATCTACTTGATAGAAACTACATAGGCGTAATCTACTTGATAGAAACTACATAGGCGTAATCTACTTGATAGAAACTACATAGGCGTAATCTACTTGATAGAAACGACATAGGCGTAATCTACTTGATAGAAACGACATAGGCGTAATCTACTTGATAGAAACGACATAGGCGTAATCTACTTGATAGAAACGACGTAGGCGTAACCTACTTCATAGAAACGACATAGGCGTAATCTACTTGATAGAAACCACATAGGCGTAATCTACTTGATAGAAACCACATAGGTGTAACCTATTTGATAAAACAGCAATGAGTAGGTCACCACTACTCGTGAACTCACTCGGTGATAAAAAATTAATAACTTGAGAAGCGCTGGTTTGAAGTTGTCTTGCTTCCCAACACACACGCACACACTCTCTAGTTCACACACACACACACACTTGCATATCCAAGTGTAGTTGAGTATGAAGGGTAATCAGCGCCCCCTTTTGCAAGCAGAGGCCAACGACCTCATCTCGAGACGGCACCACAAGCCTGGGGGGTCAGGGATGAGTATCTAGTGGCATTGTCAGCCAGGAAGCGCGCGGCCTGATGTGAGTAAGAGGTCGTCGGGAGTTCAAGAGGTCGACCTACAAAAAAAAAAATACTGGGACCTACATTGTTTGAAGTGGGGGAGAGAGGAGTGTGTCTACCACAGTACAAACAAACAAACACACTTAGGTGCATGCAAGGAATAAACTGCCTTGTCATCAATTTGCATCAAACCAGATAATTAATTACCAGTAATTAATTGACTAATCGGTTAATTTTTTTTTTTGGATTCATGTTTTGTTGAGTAAAATAAATAATTGTGTAAAGCTTCATTTGGATCCAAAAATAGTTATCTTCTTATCTTATCTTATATATACAGACGTCAAGAAAAGAAGATGATTACGCCATACGCGTCATGCATTCAGTCATGCATATTAACCAAGTTGTGGGGGAAATAACGTACTCAAAATTTGTACCCCCGACAGACAGACAGACAGACAGACAGTGCGAGTTGATATAAGCTTTGTATAAAGTAAAGTATAACACACAGAACCATAACTTACAAACGCCAAAATACAACCTAATAAAATACTCAGACCTAAAGTAAAGGCCAAGTTCTTATTCCATAGTCTACGACAAATTAATATAAGTACACTTTCTTTCAAAGTGTCATTTAAGCATTGAACGGGTTGCTTGAATCAGCCAGGAAAACAAGTCTGTACTTCACACGTATGACCCCGTTATAACGTGGAGTAAATTAAATCAAAGTAAATCCCCCTTTCAGACCTTGAGATCTAAAGGGCAGATGATGTAAAGGTCATCTGTTTCTGTGGCCCACGATTAACGAGGGTGTCACGTGGACAGCACAACGGCCTTCTTTTTTTTTTTTTTTTTTAAACTAATGTCAGGTACCCATTATTGCTGGGTGGATTCAGAGGCGCCTTAAAAATCCAGAAATGATAAATCCCAGGATTCGAATCTGAGACCCCTGGATTCGGAAGCCACGCACTGCGTAAAAAGTATTTATTTTTTAAAGGGGACGTTTTGTAACTTATAATACAAGATGACGTCTTTTATAAGTCGTTTTAAGATTGCACTTCATATGTACGTCCAATTTGAATGACATTTCCAAATCAAATATGTAGATTTAAATCCCCCCCACCCCAAGTAAATAAAGTGCTATGTAGGTCTTGGGACAAGAAAATATCAGAAAAACGAAATCGAGGCTCATAGCATTAAACCACGCATTACCTTTGACCTCAGTTTTATTTTGTCACTGACCTAATCTCTGCCCCCCTCTCTCTCTCTCTCACTGATTTCCCGATCATCCCCCGAAGGCACCGTGTAGCCTCGTAGCGTCTAAAATCGAAATCAGCCATCTAACCTTACATGACCCCCAAGAGGCTCCGGGCCTACGTGACCTAAAAGTGTTCTCATTTTTATAGATAGAAGTGTTGTCAACTTAGACATTTTTGTTTCATAAATATTTGCACAGTCCTTGCTACGGTGGATATTTTTTGTTATTTATAATTATTAGTAAACAATTAAAGCTACTACGACACTTAAAGATATTATTACAGACAATAGAATCAGCCTTTTCTTTTAACTTGGGAAGCGTGGTCGAGAGGCCAAGTGCGCCTCAACTTGGCTTGGCTACCTAGAAGGGGGCTCGAGGTTCGACTCCCGACTCGGGCAGAGTTGTGTTTACTGAGCACGGAAAACCAACTCCTAGATGTCCTCCCCCCCCCCACACACACACAAATGAGATTGGACCAAAATCGCTCTCAGCATGCTATAAGCATAGTTTATGGTTTTATATTTCAATTATGCCACACGTCATTTCATGACCATGTCGTAAGGACCTGTGACGTGGCAACGAGCTGTCTCCACTGCCCACAGGTTCTAAAGTTGCTGGTCAATGTTCAGGCCCGCTATGACGATTGTCTTGACTAAACACCCATTTACCATCACAAAAGAGATACAAGACACCGATAGCAAAGACAAACAGACACAAACACTCTTTTGTTCCCCTGGCAATCAAATCATTAAATAAGTAACAATCTGGTATAAACTTTGTCACATGTAAATTATGAGTGAGTTTGGGTGTGAATGTACACTTTGGTTTCTGATAGTTATAATGTTTTTTTGTTTGGTGTAATGCACAAATTGTTAGACAAATTTCCTTACGGACAATAAAGATTATTATTATTATTATTATTAACATCGTTACACTAAGTGACTAAGGACTTGATTTATCAAAATGAATCTTAGCATAGCAACTGCCTAGAATTTTTTATCAGATTTTGTTTTATATTTATAATCTAATCAAATTTGGCGAAACTTATTATTTCTTAGTAAACAAAAAATCGAAATAAAAAAATTGCTTATTTGCGACATTGGATGTCTAAGTGAAATCCAATTAGATAATTGGGAAGTGTCATTAACGCTTAAGTGAGACTCCTATCTCGTTGACCAGGTCAGATAACTTTCTGAAAGGTCAGCAACCAAACTAAGTTCAATGTCGCGCTAATGTGTTTGTGGTGGATTAAGAAGGATCATTGGCCTGGGCTGACGAGAAACGTTTAAATTCAATAGTTGTCACCAATCAAGAAGCGGGAAAGTTTGATCTCAGAGTGTCCACAGTTTTAAAAAGAAATAAGCAAAATAAAAAAAAAAAAAACGAAGTTTATATAAGAGAAACAACTGTACATATATAGCCATATCTACAAACTCAATACGACATACATAACATACATGGATGGCTGCCTGGTCGTGCGATTTGCGCGCTCGACTGTCGTTCAGATTTATCGATGGTCCAGGGTTCAAACCCTTCCCGCTCCTATCCCCCTTCGTCATACGGGAGGTTTGGACTAGGAAGTAATTATCTTCAACTCTGAAGGAACATCCGAAACATGTTAATTATTTTACAACATTTTAATATCGAATTAATTAATCATATTGTCATAAATAATTGACTAATTGGGTTAGTCTTTAATTGATTCATGTTAAGTCATGGACAATAATTGTGTAAAGTTTCAACTTAATCCGAGAATGGTTGTGGGAGAAATAACGTGTTCAAAATTTGGTTGCAGGCAGAATGTGTTTGATATAAGCTTTGTAGTAACAGAGTGAGGATTGATATTTTAACTAGGTCATAGAAACTTGGGTCCTTTTTCCATTGGGTCGTATGCTGGCGTGCATATTTTCTACTTAATCTACTCAATGTCATATTCTATTACATGTCTCTTGTTTATGTCACATATATGTCTGGGTCTTTTCTATGAAACAAGACAATGTCTTCCTTTCCGAAGATTAAGGATGAGTCTAGTATTTCTCGCGACCCAGTTGCGACCTACATATTTTGCCACATCTGATGATCTGAAATAGCCGCCTGCCGCCGGGGGTTTATTTCAGTTTTTCTAATCGTATTTGTGCGTCTGTCTCACGACCTATATTAGATGATGATCTGAAACAGCCGCTTTCCGCCGGGGGTTTATTTCAGTTTTTCTAGTCGTCATGGGGCGTCTGTCTTCGGCACGGGCTTTTCTTTTGGGGATCAGATGTGTGTCTCACGACCTATATTAGAGCTCACCTGCTGTCTTTTTACAGATGCCCTCTTTTATAAGGCCACATTTCATTCTTCTATTAAATCATTCTCTAGAGTATGCTTCTTTATTAAGTCACTTGCTAACGCATGTCTCTGCTGTAGTGGGAAGCGTGGTCGAGAGGCTAAGTGCGCTTGAACTTGGTTTGGCTACCTACGAAGGGGGCTCAGTTGTGTTTATTGAGCGCCCGAAGGCAGCACGGAAAAACCTTCTCCTAGATACCCCCTTCCCCCAACTGGTCCACAACTGAGATTGGACCAAAGCGCTCTGAGCATGCTATAAGCATGAAAATAGCGCTATATAAAAGCCATAATTTTTTTTTTTCTACATTTCGGCTCACCCCAAATTAACATTAGAGCTGAATGCACATATGTGTGATTTTTTTGGTCAGACTTAAGTTATAGGCCAAGAGTGACCAACGTGTAGGCTAACTCTAGTTTCAAAATTTATTCACAGATGGTTAGCAACGTTCAGTTAAAGAGCTAGATAAAGTTCGAGTCCCGATGTAGATAAGGGATTTGTTAAATTTGAGATTGCACTCGAACTGAGCTGGGTTCGCTGAACGCCCCCTCCCAGATACCCCCCCTCCGCAACGTCATATAGCATTGACCTTACTTAAGGAATATGGAAAGGAAAGCGTGATATACAAAAGCAATAATACAAATTACCCTCCCCCCCCCCTTTTTTTTTTCACGTCTGCGCCCACCACTCACCATTTTGTTTTGTTTTTTCTAACTTTCAATACTTTATAAATGAACATTTTTTTCTAGGATGTTATGACTCAGTGCTTTTCCAGATCTTCCGCTCTTTTCACTGCTCAGTAAATTGTCCATCAAAATTCAGCAATGGGTTAATCTATCAGATTGTTTACTGGAGTGGTGTATGTCTTAAAGTATTTTTTTTAAATAGATATATTTTTTGGTCTCTAATATATATAATAAAAAACGTAAATTACCTCTTTCAGACCCAGGAGCGTAGCTAGGAATTCTTCATCATTTGGGGGCTCGGGGGGCTTGACCTCTATGGGGGCCCCTGTATTTTGCGTAATGTTCTCAAATTCGCCCTTACATATAGTTCTGTTACCATAAATACTAAATATATGTTTGTTATGATCTTTATTCTTTATAGTACTACGAAGCTTGTATAAACTCACTCTGTCTGTCTGTCTGGTAAAAAGCTTGTACACGTTATTTCTCGCACACACAATCTCGATCAAGTTGAATTTTTCCATAATTATTTCTTGTATCTGAATCAACTAAAAAAAAAAACAACAACCTTTTAGTTAACTATTGGTTATTAATTATTTTGTTTGGTATCGAACAAGGGAAAGGGAATCGAAGCCTGACAGATGTGGTGGTATAAGATGAATTAGTTCCCTTGAAGAGGTTTGACCCATAAGTGAACAAGTTTTTATTATGCCTTTAAAAAAGCGATCACGGTAACATTCACACAGATACACCCTTGTTTCTCCCTCCCTTTCCCAACTGGTCCAGACAAGTGATTGGATCTCAGCGCATTGAGAAAACTAAGAGTATGGGATATCGCTGTACAATGACAATTTGTAAAAATATGTTTGATCACACAGATTTATTGTTGGTCAAGAATAGTATAGATCTATTAAAAATTTAACTACATGACTGATCCTGATCCAAACCAATTGATACAATTACACTTAATGTATAATTTTTTTTTATTAAATAAAAAAAAAGCATTTGATTATGTTTCCTTTGCCGAACTGGGAGTCAAACACTTAGTGAGGTTGTGACAGAGCGTCGCATGAGGTTTGAGGGACATGTTCTACGTCAAAATGAATTACGCACACCAAGAGTTGCGATGACATGGAGGCCAATACGAGGGAAGCGCATACAGAGACGTCCTCGTATAACTTGGCGTCACACTTTTAAGTGAGGACCTCAGAACAGTGGACACCAGGTGGGAGGAGGCTTCAGACATTGCCAATGACAGATCTTTATGGAGACAGCTTGCTGCCAAATGCGCCGAACGGCGCGGGAGGACCTACGTAAGTAAGTAAGATTATGTTTATCATGTTTTGCTTCTATTCGCTATCTGAAATGAGCTTGCAACATTCGGGCACCGAGACAATAACATCAAATTGTCTCCCCTACTTTCTGTTTTAAAAAGTTGCGTTGCTTCCCCATGATGTCAAAAAAACATTTCAGACATTTTCGGAAGATTCCAGTAAGATCCCATGGGTGCACGAGCACTCTCTTCACCTCGCTGCCTAAAAGTACAAGCGACCTAGTTATTACAATAGTGTGAAAGGGTTATTGGATTGCAGAGTTCAATGACCTGGAGAAGCCAAGTACCGTCTTAGAGAAAAACCTAAAGGGGCGTGCAGGCTATAAAAGAAGATTGTCTTTTCTTCGACACTTGATTGTCACCTCTCTCCCCCCCCTCCCCTCCAGCTGTTAACTTGTCAACCTGTGTCTTCTTAAGAATCTTTAGGAACAAAGTGAAAAAATCTTGACTCAAAAACAATAATTATATTTTAATGTTTAAATCTTTGTTAACAAACATAATGTATGCTCAATGCGCCGCGATAACATGAGAGTTGAAATGACGATCTTATTTAGATCTATATTAGTTTGGAATAGATAAGTCTTAATGTTCTTCTTGTATGTAGTGATGCATGTTGTCCCAAAGCTTTGGTCCATTCAATGAAAAAGTATGCCTACCTTAACTATTCAAACACAAACTTAAATCTATCAAATCTCTGTACAGACATTAGCAGACGTGTAATACATCTGTGTACACACTGTAGTCGAATTTTAATACATCTGTGTACACACACTAGCAGACGTGTAATACATCTGTGTACAAACACTAGCAGACGTGTAATACATCTGTGTACACACACTAGCAGACGTGTAATACATCTGTGTACACACACTAGCAGACGTGTAATTCATCTGTGTACACACACTAGCAGACGTGTAATACATCTGTGTACACACACTAGCAGACCTGTAATACATCAGGTTTGATAGCACTCGAATGCAGTACAACTAGGTGGACACATCAGGTATGCATTACATCTGGACGGACACTGAAGCAGGCTTTAATTTCCCCAACTAAATTAAGGTACCCATTAGAATTAAGTGGACTCAGGGGCGCCTTAAAAATTCCGAAATCAAAATCCCAGTCTTCACCGAGATTCGAGCCCAGTACCCCCCCCCCCCAAGTTCGGAAGCCAAGCGCTTAACCACTCAGCCACTACGCCCCAAATTTCGGAATTGGCTTGCATTATTTATTTCTCAAATACCGTGTTACCAAGAAAACTTAAATAGAGCCCCTGTGGACAATCGGCTTTGTCTGCATCAGCTGTGGCAAAATATGCAGGTTGAAACTGGGTTTGCGTGGCCAGGTGAAAAACTGAACTCATCCATAACCTTTGGAATAGAGGGCATGACCTTAAAGGGAAACTCCGATGGTTTTGACAATTTTTTATGTGTTTTGATTTACAGATAATGAATATATTCTTTTTTAAAATTTATTTGCAATAATAACTTAGTAATTGAGGTTTTTCCGACGTAATTTTCCTGCGCATCCAAAACAGTCAGACATTCACCGGGTTTCTATGTGACGTCACAAAGGTGTTTTAATCTATTGACTTATTCTATAACAGGAGACCATACAGCAAAGTTAACATTCTCGTAAAAGAAATATATCTTTGTCTATGCAGTTAGATCTAGGATCTTGTAAGCAAAGAAAAAATGCGTATTAAAAGTAGATTTACATGCTTGACTGACCACGGCAGTCTTTATTTTCTCGCCTGACCACTCAACACACAACAAACACTATCGCTTGATTGTCTTGTCATGACCGACTACACGTAGTCTCGACTAGCCTTACACTGACCAGTTTGTTCGAATCAGTCAGACACACGATCTATTTACTTCTTGGGAGAGGCTTAGATGAAAATATCTATCTATACATGTTTATATATATATATATATAACTGTATCATAGATCTGGACTAGGCCGTCACTAAGCCTAACAGCTACTGTAAGAATGAAGTGATACGTGTGATGTTGCTTGTTCAGGCTGTCTTGAGGTCAACTATGGATGACTGTTGAATTTCAACCAATTACTCTGCAAGCGTTTGGGTATTATTGTTCGGGTGTATTCCGTGTAGTTGATCAACAATCCAGACAAAACAAACACATCGGTTTTAACTAGTAAAGAGATGTAGTCAACGCTGAAGAACAATGTAACATGCATTTATTCTAAGAAAAGGCCACAGTAAAAGTCTCTGTCACTAAACACGTCGTTACCCTGGAGTATTCTATCGCTAACTGATTTTCCGGTCTCTAACCCAACATATCCCAAACGTCACTAGTCCCGTTCAATATACGTCTTCTATGGTGCGTCGCTAAATAACTAACCTATATAAATAAGGTGTCTAACATACGATTGGTTAAATCAAGTTTCTCTTTCAGTATTGTTTAGGGAAGTGACGCATGAAATAACTTAAAACAAAGTCTCAAGGAATCCCGTTTTTTTTTTTTAGATGTCAAGAATTTACTGACTAATTTATTAAATATAAAATTTTCTAAGCATTTAAATAAAAAATGATATAATGTTTACTATTACAACTTTTTACGCAGAATTTAAATATGTCAATAACTCAAATTGGAAAAACTATCGGAGTTTCCCTTTAAATTGTCAATGTTTATGTACCTCATTCAAAAATTTTAAATAGGACTTACAATAGACATAATATCTTATCTTATATAATACAGACGTTACTTCAAAAAAGAAGATGATTACGTCCTACGCGTCATGCATCTAGTCATGCATGTTAACCAATGACTTAAATTCAGCCAAGTCACTGGTTTTTCCTGGCTAGCTCAGGCAACCCATTCCATGCTCTAATAGCACTAGGGAAGAAGGAGTGTTTGTACAAATTTGTCCTAGCATATGGGACGAGGAATGTGCCTTTATCTTTGTGTCTTTCAGAGTATTTTATTAAATTCAAATTTATTAGGTTCAAACGTGTAAGATTTTAAAATAATAATAATAATAATAATAATTATAAATAATTTTAATAATAAAATTATAAATCTGTAAATAATGTGAAGTAGATAAAATTACTTTCACAATTTTATTTTGGTTCAATTTTTATTTTTTTTTTTAATATTACGGAATGTATACACAAGTTGGAATACATGAATTTACGTTATAAGTAATCAGTTAAATTCACTTTATGTTATTGAAATATTGGTCAAAGTTTTCCTAATTAATAAAATCTTCAACAATGAAGGTCCCAGTAAACTGTACCTATCGTTAGAACAGAACGCATGATCAATTAGAAATATGAACATCCTAGATAGTGATAATTACGAAGATATTAAGAATATACTTAAAAAACACTTCACTACTATATACAGTGAACAGCCAGTACATACTGAATCTCAGGAGAATGTTCTAAAAGTTTACAAACAGATGGACAAGACAGATGATCTCCTAGGGAGTGCAATTACGCTAGACGAACTTAGGACTGCCCTGGACTCGACCAAGAACAACAAATCCCCAGGCCCAGATGGCTTAACCTTTGAATTCTATAAAACCTTCTTCCTCCTGCTAGCCCCCCCCCCCTTACCGCGACTATATAGCGACGCCATTAAAATGGGGCAGTTTCCGGCAAATTTTAACGAAGCATACATCACACTTTTACCTAAGAAATCTGAAAATAACACTTCACCTAGCGACTATAGGCACATTTCACTTCTCAACACAGACTATAAACTTCTCACAAAAATGATTCTCCTAAGAATGAGACCACTCATTAACCTGAGATGAACTCCTATTAAAAAATCAGAGCAGGAAGGACTCAATCCTCCGTAGTGCTCTGGCAAGAAACTGGGCCATTCGGCGTAATGCCTCATAGCTACCATACAAGTCGAGTGACTGCTCAGACAGGCTCGCGGAGCTGGGGACACTCGTACAAGACGTGCGACACTGTTTCGTCGCTCTCTCCACAGTGACGGCATCGGGAGTCATAGTTCAAGTGGAACCGGGCAAAGTATGCCCTAACAGGACAATGCTCTACAACTCTACACTGTGCAATGATTGCTTGTTCTGACCTCCTTAACCTCCACCACGGATCGTCGCCACGTGCTCTGTCGGATTCCTCCCAGGACTTGAACCGCTTCGGATTTCTGCCGTTGCTTGTAAAAACGTGCTTGGTGCTTCGAGGTGTGTGGCTGCCAAAGCACCCTCCCTTGCGAGGGCGTCTGCCGTTTCGTTGCCCCTCACGCCGCAATGTGAGGGCGCCCACTGCATGAAAACGACAGCTCCAATAGCTCGGCGGATGTTATCTGCGGCGCCGACTGCCTCTTCTATTACGGGCGACCCTCCCCCGCCGCCACCCATGGCTAGGAGACTGAAGCGAGAGTCGGTGAGTAGCAATACAGTAGTTGCAGTAAGTTTCATGTTGGGTCATTCGGGCTCTAATAGCCTCGAATGTCCGAGTTATCCGAGTGTTTGTTTATAGTTCTACAATGCTTTTCAATAGAGTAACTCTGTAAGTATTCTGCAGGGATACTAAGGCCTCCTATATCGCTGTCCTTCACTATTATTTACATGTTTATGTTCCTATAACTTTTAGGCGGGGTGATTGTAGTGTAACTGAGTTGTTTATTTTCTGCGTGCGTCCAGCGTGTCAGAAGGTCATGTCCAGTGTGTGTGTGTGTTTCATGCCCAGTGTGTGTGTGTTTATAGTACTTCATTAATGTTTTGTGAGACGTACTGGTCTCATTCACTGTTTACTGTAGTCTAATTTTGTTGAAAAAAAAACATGCTATTGGTAGACTAGTATTTGTTGTTTCATTACATACCTATTGGTAATTAATTTTTAATTTTTTTTTTTGGAATCGAACAAGGGAAAGAAATAGAAACATGACAGATATGGTGGTATAAGATGAATTACTTCCCTTAAAGAGCCCTGAGTGAACAAGTTTTTTTTAAATGCGTTTAAAAAGCTATCACGGTAACATTCACAGATACCCCCTAATTACCCCCCCCCCTTTTTTTTCATAACTACCCTGACAAGTGATAGTGCTAGACTGCAGCGGTTCTCAACCTTTTAAGCTCGGCAACCCCTTTTTACAATCCCCCACTCTGCCGCGACCCCCACCCCCAACACACACATACAATAGAAGAGTAGGCAATAACAATCCATAGTTTCGATGGTCTTAAGCGACCCCTGGCAAATGGTCAATCGACCCCCAAGGGGGTCGCGTTCCACAGGTTGAGAACCCCTGTGATGGCGTATGCCGGCCCTATTCTTTGACAATTGGTAAAGATATCTCTAATCGCATAGATTTATTGTTGTTGATCTAGATCTATTAGAAATTCAATCACATGACTGATTTTAAAAAAAAAATGATACAGTTATACAGTTGTTTTTTTTTTAAGAAAAAGCAATCATTTGTTTATATTTTTTTTTTTGGTTTTGTTTTGCTTCTATTCGTTATTTAAAATGAACCTGCAACATTTGGGCACCGACACAATAACATCCTATTGTCTCCCCTACTTTCTGTTTTAAAAAGTCGCTGCTTAAGCGTTAACCTTGGTTAGGCCAATAATAGAATACGCATCCTCTGTTTGGGAATTGGGACCCCTCAACTCTAGAAAACATTAAGAAACTGGAACAGACACAAAATAGAGTAGATAGATTCATAACAAACGAATATTCACATTTGACTAGAGTAACACCTTTAGCAAAATCACTAAATTTAGAAAGCCTTCACGATAGAAGACTTAAAAGTAAAGTAGCAATTATACATTAAACACTGAACCATAATCTTCAAATACAAAAACAAAATTTAATAAAATACTCAGAAAGACACAAAGATAAAGGCACATTTCTCGTTCCATATGCTAGGACAAATTTGTACAAAAGCTCCTTCTTCCCTAGTGCTATTAGAACATGGAATTGGTTGCCTGACTAGCCAGGAAAACCAGTGACTCGGCGGAGTTTAGGTCATTGGTTAATATGCATGACTAAATGCATGACGCGTAGGACGTAATCATCTTCTTTTTTTAAGGTCTGTGTCATATAAGATAAGGTAAGAAGATAAGTTAACAGCATATCAGACATTTTGAAAGATTCCAGTAAGATCCCATTTGGTGCACGTATACTCTCTTCACCTCGCTGCCTAAAAGTACAAGCGACCTAGTTATTACAATAGTGTGAAAGGGTTATTGGATTGCAGAGTTCAATGACCCGGAGAAGCCAAGTACCGTCTTAGAGAAAAAGCTAAACGGGCGTGCAGGCTATAAAAGAAAATTGTCTTTTCTTCGACACTTGATAGTCACCTCCCCCCACCCCCCTCCAGCAGTCAACTTGTCAACCTGTGTCTTCTTAAGAATCGCATGGAACAACGGAAATATATCTTGACTCGAAAGCAATAATTATAATTAATGAGTAAAAAGCTGTTAACAAACACAATGTAGGCTCAAGGCGCTTCGATAACATGACAGACAGAAACGTGAGAGTTGAAATGACAAACTTATCTAGATCTTTGTTGAAAAGATAGGTTTTAATGTTCTTCTTGAATGCAGTGATGCATGTTGTCCTAAAGTTTTGGTCCATTCACTTAAAAAGCATGCAAACCTAAACTATTCAAACACAAATTTGTCTCCCCTATCTCATCTGTGTACACACAGTAGCAGACATGTAGTACATCTATGTACACACAAAAGCAGACGCGTAGTACATCTGTGGTGCACACAGGAGCAGACGTGTAATACATTTGTGTACACACAGTAGCAGACGTGTAGTACATTTGTGTACACACAGTAGCAGACGTGTAATACATTTGTGTACACACAGTAGCAGACGTGTAGTACATTTGTGTACACACAGTAGCAGACGTGTAATACATTTGTGTACACACAGTAGCAGACGTGTAATACATCTGATTTGATAGCAGTAACATGCAGTACAACTAGGTGGACACATCAGGCAATTATTTTTGGTGGACTCCTGGAACAGTTCCCCACCCCCCTCCTGACTTTGGTCGATCACTTAGTGCCCAATCTCGGAATGACAAGACTAATCCGAAATTTAGACAAATTTACAATATTCTCATGTCATTAAACGCCATATATTGGCCTATGTTAATATTCCACAGAAAGTAAAGTTCTCTTTTAAGACTTTGCGATCTATATGCCAGATAGATAGATGTTAAGGTCATATGTTTCTTTAGCCAACGATTAACAAGCAGGGTGTTATGTGGCCAGCACAAAGACCAACCGCCTTTAATTTAAAGTCAGGTACCCATTAGAGTTGGAGGCGCGGTGGCTGAGCGGTAAAGCACTTGGCTTCCGAACCGGGGACCGGGGTTCGAATCCTGGTAAACACTGGGATTTTTAATTTCGGGATCTTCGGGCGCCTCTGAGTCCACCCAGCTCTATACTATGCTGTAGTATGGGTATATATATATGACTACATTCCACGTGTGCACACAGTAGCAGACGTGTAATACATCTGTGTACACACAGTAGCAGACGTGTAATACATCTGTGTACACACAGACTTGTCTGATTCCTATTCATAACACAGGTCCTTCCCGAACTGGCGTGTACTGTAAGTTTCTGTAACTCATTTCGGTTAACCGTTTGTCCAGCGCTGGCCTGGGGCAATTTGCGTTAACTAGAAACACACACGGCACTACCCCCATCCATGTCCCCACCAGATTTGTAACATTATTGTGCACTGGGTTTTCAAAGCCTACTCTTCTTCAACTTTTTGCTGCTGAGCTGTAAGCACTTATGCGGTCTATGCCAAGGGAAAAAAAGCATGCTGAAAAAAAAACAGCGAGTTGGCTATACTGATTTGTTGCGATAATAGGGTTTGTCTAAGTGAAATAAATTAGGAAATTCAAAGAGGATATGATTGACAGTTTTATAAGGGTGGTTGCAATATCCACAGACTGGTGAGAGTGTGGGACTTATTCTGTTAAGGTGAAAATTTAAAGATATGTCTGCTGTTTTTAGTTGAATTGTCATAGATTTGCTCTTGGCAGGGGAGAAATGGATAGTTTGGTGTATGCTTGACATGGTCGTCTCTCTGTACCTAGCTCAACTTACTATGCGGAAACAAGTATCTTCTACATTTACTAACAAAAAAATTTGTTAATTCTTAGCTACTGGTTGTGTGATAGGCCTTTCTGGGCCACGTTTAAACACTGCCAGCTTCCTTCCCTTGGTTTCCTAGATTTGAGCCAGGAGATAGTAATCTTTGTTTTTGAAGGAATGTCTGAAACTATACTCGGTTTCTGCATGTTTCTATATAATTTATTTTTCTTCTACAGGTGATCAAAGATTTTTTCAATGAAACCTACTTTGATAGGTATGATGAAGTCATGTCAGACTCACTGCTTACAATGCTCTGGGCAATGACTGAGGCCCTTTTTTGTGTTGGGGGCATGATGGGAGGAGTTTCTGCTGCATAATTTGCCAGGAAATTTGGAAGGTGAGGATTAAGTGATTGTTTGAATAAGGAAAGAAAGATCAATTTGAAACAGAACTATTTTCTTTACGCCCTTTAACTTACAGGGGACTGTCACCAGCTGTTTTCACCTTCACCTATCCCTGAGTCTGTTGAATCCTTGGCCACCTAACAAGATCTGTTGACAGTCTATCTCTATTCCTCTCTGTCTTTTGTCTTGAATTTATTTCAATAATGGGCCTGTCCATTATTTTATGTTGTCGTCCCATCGCTTTTTCTGTCTGCCTCTTCTTCTTTGTCCTGGTACTGCTCCCTGAAGGAAGGTCTTTGCATGCCCTGAGAACCTTGTGATATGTTGATAGAATTTTAAGCTTGTGCTTTTTTACTTTTTTAATAGTCGGGTAGGCCAGCCACGCTTTCATCTTGCCTTCCACAAGATGAGCCGCCATGATCTTGCCACTGATGGAGACAAATGAGTCTGGCAGGTCACTGTTGCATCAAAGTTTGGCCAGTTCCTTCCATTTTTGTTTTTCAACTTTCCATTTACTCTGCCATCCCAAAGTTTCAGTCTGTATGAAAACCATCTATTAGGAAAGCCATATTTTTAAACCAAGTTTTTAAAAAATTGTTTGGAACACTGTTGATATCAAACAAGCAGTTTAATTATTAGGTGATTATGTACCCAAATTTATTACATAATAATGTGGAAAAGTAAATTAGCTAAATGTTTCAGGATAAGAACAGTGTGGGAAGCGTGGTCGAGAGGCCAAGTGCGCTTGAACTTGGCTTGGCTTGGCTACCTAGAAGGGGGCTCGAGGTTCGACACCCGACTCGGGCAGAGATGTGTTTACTGAGTGCCGTGCACGGAAAACCAACTTCTAGATACCCCCTCCCCCCCCCCCTCCACTGGTCTCACAAATGAGATTGGACCAAAAGCGCTCTGAGCATGGAAGTAGCGCTATATAAAAGCAATAATAATATAATAATAATAAGAGAATTGAAGTTATTTTCATTTGTCAAAAGTTCATTTTTTTAATTTAATTAATTTTATTAATTAATTAATTATTAATTAATTAACCAAAAGCGCTCTGAGCATGGAAGTAGCGCTATATAAAAGCAATAATAATATAATAATAATAAGAGAATTGAAGTTATTTTCATTTGTCAAAAGTTCATTTTTTTAATTTAATTAATTTGATATATACATATATATATATATATATATATATATATATATTTTTAATTTTAGAATTATGCTATTTGAACTAAATAGAAATGTTTTTGCACAGTAATTAAGTTTTGTTTTATTGTAATGATAGACAGAAATTAGAACTGTGGTTAATTATCATCATTAAACATCATAAGACTGTAGGCTTAAAAGACTCAAATCCTGTCTTGCAAAAGCTGTGGAAGAAATCCTTCTGTTGTGTGTAATGTGCGTATGTCATCATACAGGTCAAGAGCTTGTAGTTTCCCAGACCTTTGGAGGTAAAGATCAGCAAGTCTAGGGAAGTTCAAAAGAATATTAGACAGTTTCTTATTCTTCCCTGCAGCAGGGGCACAGTAAGTCAAAGCTTGGCCTGAGCTTTGCAAAATATGAGCCAATGGAATAGTGGCCCATACTGCACTGTGCTGTAATAGCTTGTTCAGGCCTTGGCAACCTCCACCATGGGGGGAGGCGTGATCAGGGTGCCTGGTGTCCTTCCAGACTTTATGGATATTTTGGTACTCGTGTCAATACTGAAACCATTTTTCCATTTCTATTTTTTGGATTTATGCCAGGACATGATGGAAACTTACAGCCTGCTAGGTAGGTGGTGTTAACTCTCCAGGGTGGGCTAAAGAGTCTGCAACAGTGTTGCCAGTCACAGACTGTGATTAATAGCTTTTAGTTTTAGAAATTGCAAACCTTCCTTCCGATAAATAATTCATTAAGAATATGATTTATTTTTTTTTAAGTTTTTGTTTTGCTTACACCGAGGCGTGGTGACTGAGTGGTAAAGTGCTTGGCTTCAGAACCGGGGGTCCTAGGTTTGAATCCTGCTGAAGACTGGGATTTTTTATTTTGGGACAGTCTAAGGCGCATACTGCAACACCATGCAGCCATGCCCTTTAAATTAATTAGTTCTTTAAATTAGTATCCTTTTTTTTTATTTTGTACAAGGCAAGGCTTGCAAATAAAAAAAAAAGTCATAAGATAGCTTTGTTCTTGTTTGTTTACTAAAATTTCCACCTGTCCCATGTCTATGCTATTCAAACATCTTTTGTACTTACACTGTGTTATAAGTGGCAGTCAGCAAATATACACTTAGTAAAAGCAATTAGTCCCATATCCTGTGGTTTATATATAAACGGTAGGCATTGTCTTTATTTCCAAACATTATGGTTCAGGAAGATGTTATATGCCAAACTCAATTAGCATGTGTTTTCCAAAATGATGTCCAGCATGCTTGAGGACTGGGGAAGTTTCCATGAAATCTGAATGAACTTGAAATAATAATCCCAAGAATTCCATTTAGGGGTGCTAGCATGGCGGTCTATTAGTCCCTAATTGATGCAAGTGTCAAGAGTCTAAAAATATTTACTTATTGTTACCTTTTCTAAACAAAATGTTTCAAAATATATAAATTTTATAACTATGGTTTGTATTTTGCTCCAATGAAAGGTTTAAACTCTGCTGTTGCACCATTGTATCTTATCGAAATAGCACCAATTTCCCTGCGAGGTTTTTGTGGAACTTGCAACCAGTTGTCAATCACATTTGGAGTTCTCATCGGAGGAATTCTGGGAATGAAACTTGTACTGGGCACTGAAACCCTTTGGCCAATACTAGTCGGTAAGTTTTGCTGTTATGGAATAAACTTTAATAATTGCCCTGAATACAATTAACTGTAACTTTGTTTTGTATAAACTGAATAGGGGGAAGATTTTTATTCCTATTAGTAGCTGACAATAAAAGCTAAGGCTTATACAAATGAAATCCAACTCGAGAGAAAAGGGAAGTTAAAGCTATTTCATTAATGTTTAAGCTTCTGAAGAAAAGTTTACTGTGAAAGCCAAGCTGTGCGCTGTTAAAAGTAAGGGAGAGTATGCATCACACCACAATGTTTATCATTGTTATTGTTCCTGATTTAGTGCAAGGTCGATATAGGGATCAATTTATATTTTATACTGGATAGAACTATGGTGCACAAAACATATTGAGCATTAATTATTGCTGCATTTGTGATGTGCTACATATTTGTATCTATATTTGTGCTTGGGGTATGTAAAGGCATCAAACTTATGTGTATCACTTGTCTAGCAAGTTTCTTTGCATGACTGACTTAAAGATTGTGTGGGCCATTCAATGCCAAGCGTTTTTCTTCTGTTGCCAGTTTTTTGTACAGATTTCTTTAGAGAGATGTGATGTCATTACATTGATGACCTGTTTAATACCTCTCTGTTGTATTTTAAGCTGAATAGGCCAGTGGACCCATAGCAGTAAGACAAATTAATAGCCTTGAGATTTTATTATTTTATTTAACCACAATCTTGGTATCAATTCATCATTTTGTAATGTAATCTGATCCCAGGTATACTAGGCCATTTAATAACTGACCTTATGTACTGAAAGTTACTCACCTAAAAAATTAAATTAGTTTATAGCCAGTTGCCAGCTTGGCTGGTAACTTTTCAAATTCATTTTCTCAAAGCTCATTTCACTATCCTATCATGGCATCACTGGTTTAGTTATATGAACTATATAGTTTTGGTCCTTTTAAGAAATAAGAGAAAAAAAATCGAATTCATCATCTTTAAAACTGTAGTATGAAACCAAGTTTAAAAACAAAAAAAAAAAAAGATATAAAAAAGAACTTGTGAACTAACAATTTTGTGACGAATAGATCTATATCTTATACCATTCAAACAAAATATACTCAACATGTTGTTTTACATATTCCTTAGCAAATAAAAATTTCAATATATTTTCATAATTTCAAACAGTTTCATTGACATGCGCATTAATACTAGGCCAACAGATTGTTTAAAATTTACATAATGTACATATATTTTTAACCTCCATTACAGCTAGTCCAACTATTCCTGCAATATACAGTCTTGTGACCTTGACCTTTTGCCCAGAGTCTCCAAAATATCTGCTGGTGAATAAAAGATGATGATGCGGCTGAAGCAGGTGAGGTTTTTACAATTTTACTTTGTCATTGAGTTGATTATGGACATATTGTTATTTCTATCAACTTTTTTTTTCTAGTGATCTAGTAGTGCTCAGGTATTTTTTTTATCAAGTTGGGGTTCGATGCACATTTCTGAGCACTTGAAACCTGTAAATCATGATAAATTCTGTTGTCTTATCCTTAAATTTGTTTACGCAGCTCTGATTTGGTTAAGAAAAACAAGCGATGTGTCTGAAGAGATGGAGGCCATGAAGAAAGAACGACAGGACCTCAGGAACTCACCAAAGGTAATTTTTTTTATATTGCATTAACTCTAGTGCAATGCCTAAGTGTCAGTTTAATAATTACTACTATTTAAGGTGTGAAAGTAGTGTTTTCACTGTGCTTTAATTTGTTCACCCACTTGCAAGACAGCAACTTAAATGAAGCAATGCTACGAATTGTTAAGCAACTTACAGCTACTAATGTTATTAATAAAACTAAAGCCTTTATCCAACAATGCTATCAACAACTAATTAGTGCAGTCATACTGTATCATAAATGATCTCTCCATTACAGGTCACTAAGGTCAGAAGTGTACACACACTTGTATGTCTGTCGGCAATATATCAAGTGCACAAAGGCCAGCAACTCCTTGTGTATCTCATATTAAAACTTATTTTGTTTATCTTTCAACATTTACATCATCTGTCCTATACATCACAAGGTCTGAAATGGGTACTTTACTTTTTAATTTTTTTAGGGTTTACTAGAGTTGACAAAACTACCCAGAGATATCAAATTGAAATATATTAATTCGTTTAATCAACTGAACATGAAACATAAGGCCGAAGTAAAAACACGCCACTCTCAACAGTTTCTTGCTAGTTTTTTAATGGCTTCCCAGCTGTTTCTGTCCTCTCAGCTTCATCTAGTATACTGCGTCGCCACATTCTTATGGTCTTCCTCTACATCTTGTGCCTTGGGGGGTTCCACTTTAAGGCCTGTGTAGCACTGTTGGTATCTTTTCTAAGGCTGTGACCAATCCATCTCCATTGTTTCTCTAAAACCTGCAGCCCTTATTTTTCTGTCCACCAATCTCTTGCAATGTGGTGGTTTCTATTTTGTCATACCAGTGTTCAAGTGTTGGGACATGGGTAGAAATTAAAGATTTAATACATGAGAAATGGACAAGCTCTCATCTGAATCACAAGAAAGATGATGCCTATTACAAGCTATCCCAACAAGATCAACGTCAAATCTTTTGGCTCAGGACCGGACACAGAATGAGACAACATATGTACCTTAAGCTTAAAATTGGAACCAGCAAAATCTGCCCATGTGGAGTGTCACTAGAGTGCTGACCATGTCCTTCAAAACTGTTCTCTTTACCAACTGGACCATACAAGACACTGTCCCCAAAACACCCAAATAGAAAGAAAACTATATGGAGAGCTCCCTGATTTGGAAACCACTGTGCATATATTGGTCTAGTCATCTGAACGCTCCAACATAACAATGAGAATGAGGAAGAAGAAGAAAGATTTTTTTAAAGCATTGTACGTAGATATTAAAAAGAAACACTATTATAGACATTTAATCATGGAATGGATTCACTCCCTACTTGAAGTCTTTCTTTAGTTTTCACTTAGAAAATAAAAAAAATTAAAAAAATCTACTTATAACTTTTTTTTTCATCTTAGTTTAGTGTGCTTGATTTGATGAGGACCAGTGGTTTGCGATGGCCACTAATTATATGCACAGTACTACACATGTCTCAACAGTTTTCTGGCAGCAATGCTGTGAGTTGAATATAGTTATAGCCAATACAGTCGATAAACTATTTATTTAGAGTTGATACTGATACATTGCTACGATAGCTTTGCTTCTTTTAACCTAGATGGGACTTGGGTTGCTGGTTTGAGTTCATGTTCCTTGATCATTGGTTTTTATGTGATGCAATGTGAGATTTCAGTTCAAGATGTTCTCTCATAGGTAAAATATCTAGATATACCTAGATGGTATTAAATGGTAGGTTTCCTTTTGAAGATATTGAGTTGTAATCCTTTTGGGTAGGTAGATTTTTCATTCGAGATTCAATTTGAGCAGACATGTGTTCCTGAAGTGCTTAGCAGTAAAACTTTAAAAAAATATTCCTCCATATAAAATATTTACAATTCGGATCAGCAATCCCACACATAAACACTTTTCCCATTACAGATATTATAATAATAATAATAATAATAATCTTTATTATCCGTTATGAAATTTGTCTTACAATTTGTGCATTACACCAAACAAAAAACATTATAACTATAAGAACCCAAAGTGTACATTCACATTATAAACTAATCATTAAAAAAAATGCACCCAAATATTGATATATTTTTTTTTAAATACTTTTTTGTTCTTATAAATTAATCTACATCACTGTAGGTCCGGTTTTTATCCAAACCAGAAGTCCACAGGCTAAGGTTTAGAATTCAGAGTGAAACACATCACTATTTTGGTTAAAAAGAAAAGACTTTTTTTTTAAAAAGGTTCAGCCTGTAAATGACGAAACAAATAATTCTATACTATTCAACCTCAGGTGGTCTACTACTGTACAAGTATTTTTATCTCAGCTGGTCTGAGCAAGGAGACTTCTTAGTATGCTACGGTAGCCACAGGTGTTGTAATAGTCATGATGACCTTCATATCTTCCCTGATCATGGACCGGGCAGGCAGAGGAACTCTGCACATGGTTGGCCTCGTGGGCATGTGTATCTCCTCAGTAGTACTAGTTGTTTGCCTTTCACTGCAGGTATGTATAGATTACTTACTTAGAATCTACCACATCATTCGGTGCATTGGGCAGCAAGCTGTTTCCATAAAAATCAATCTTTATGTATAGATGGCATTCCTTTTTTTTTAAAACTAATTTTGTTTATAAAAAACTACAGGGCTACTATTCCTTCATCTATCTCTTAGTCTGTTGGACAGTTGGGGCACCACGTTAAATCTGTCAATCATCTTTCTCCATTCCTCTCTGTCTCTTTCAGTGTCCATTCTTTTATGTTGTCTTCTCATCATTTTCTATGTCTGCCTCTTCTTCTTTTTCCTGGTGCTGTTCCCTGAAGGAAGGCTTTTGCAAGTCCTAAAGACCTTGTAATATGGCCATAGAGTTTTAGTTTGCTACTGTTACAATTTCTTCAAATCCTTTAAACTTTAGCTGATAATTGAAAAAAAAATTTTTTTTCCAGAAAACATTGCCCTGGCTATCATACATAAGCATTGTGGCTGTCATCATCTACACCTGTCTCTTTGCTACTGGACCAGGTGGGTTTAGTATGAAGGCAATTAATTCAAAGCAGTTCATAAAAAAAAATTTTAATGTCTACCTGATCATGTGGTATGCATTTTAGACTGTCATCTCCATGGTCCCAAGTTTGAACCCTGGACCTCTGCATACCTGCTGTCTATTGGGAGGTTTGGGCTAGGATGTAATAATCTTCATTTCTGAATGCATCCTATTTACGAATATATAAAATTGTTTGTCATACGATGCCATTCTAGCTGGTTCCAGTTTGTGATGGAGTTTTTTTTTAATTTTTAGCTGAGCCTTTCATCTCCAGGGGTTTCTTACCCTGGACTGTCTTGCAATTGCTTTTGGTGTCTTCTTCATGACCCTAATTATTGACTGATTCATTTTTAAGTAGATAATTTATAATGAAATACATATGCTTATAAAAAACTTAAATGAATGCATTAAGGTGAAAAACATGCAATTCAGTATCACACCCACATTTGTTCATTATCTTATATGATTGTTTCCCAAACTGACTAATTTTTCATTGATTCATGATTAGTTTGGTGCAATAAATAATTATTTAAAGTTTCAATTTGATCTGAGAGTGGGTGTGTGAGAAGAAATGTGTAAAATTATCTAGGGGGACCACATTCTACATATTCATCCATATCTGTGAATACTGAGGGATTACTTTCCCTTGTTGATATCGAAAAGATAATTACCATTAATTAATAAACTAATTGGTTACATTTTTTCATTGATTCATGTCTTTGTCTATGCCAATGAATAATTGTGCAGAAGCAGTGCAGAAGAAATAACCTGTACAAACTTTTTACTAGACAGACAGTGAGTTGAGATAAGCTTTTTAAACTGTGTATAGTTTTATTTGCCATAGATGAGCATCTCTAATAGATGACTGGTGTCTCCTTAATAAGGTCCTAAATGTCTTTGAACTTATAAGAAAGACCCATGTGGAAATGAGTCTAGACACCTCAGCTTAGGCTTCTAAATCTCTTATGATTTATGGTTGATGTTTCAGGAGCAATACCTTGGTTCATTCTCCTTAATAAGGTCCTAAATGTCTTTGAACTTATAAGAAAGACCCATGTGGAAATGAGTCTAGAAACCTCAGCTTAGGCTTCTAAATCTCTTATGATTTATGATTGATGTTTCAGGACCAATACCTTGGTTCATGGTGACTGAGATGTTTGCGCAGGGTCCTAGGTCAGCCCCTGTCAGTGTTTCCATGGTGACTGAGATGTTTGCGCAGGGGCCTAGGTCAGCCGCAGTCAGTGTTTCCATGGTGACTGAGATGTTTGAGCAGGGTCCTAGGTCAGCCGCTGTCAGTGTTTCCATGGTGACTGAGATGTTTGCGCAGGGTCCTTGGTCAGCCGCTGTCAGTGTTTCCATGGTGACTGAGATGTTTGCGCAGGGTCCTAGGTCAGCCGCTGTCAGTGTTTCCATGGTGACTGAGATGTTTGCGCAGGGTCCTAGGTCAGCCGCTGTCAGTGTTTCCATGGTGACTGAGATGTTTGCGCAGGGTCCTAGGTCAGCCGCTGTCAATGTTTCCATGGTGACTGAGATGTTTGCGCAGGGTCCTAGGTCAGCCGCTGTCAGTGTTTCCATGGTGACTGAGATGTTTGCGCAGGGTCCTAGGTCAGCCACTGTCAGTGTTTCCATGGTGACTGAGATGTTTGTGCAGGGTCCTAGGTCAGCCGCTGTCAGTGTTTCCGTGGTAATCAACTGGCTGTGCAACTTTGCTGTTGGCTTAGTATTTCCTATTTTACAGGTAAGTACATTTTAAGGGGATCTAAGTAAACAAGTAAAGTACCCTTTTCAGGCTTTGGGATGTATAGGACAAATGATGTCATCAGTTTCTATGGTTGACAGGGTGTCTTGTGGCCAGCACAAGGACCAACCGCTTTACTTTCCCTAACTAATGTTATTAGAATTGGGTGGACTCAAGGGCGTCTTTAAGATCGGAAATAAAAAATCCAAGTCTTCTCTAAGTTTCGTAAGCCAAGCGCTTTAACACTCAGATCTATATCTACTTAATCTACTCCATCATGCTGTGCTGCTTTTTTTGCTAAATGTTCTATGATTATGTAATAACTTGCTGTAAAAATAAATTGTCTGTTATATAAAGACAATTGCAGTTTAGTCATTGAAGTAAAGCATTTTTTTTTGTCTATTGTAATCTAATTACTCAGTTAATAGAACTAACTAATCCTTTTTTTTTTCAACATTCTTCACCTTCACCTATACAAAAACAGCATAATCTATTCTGCATACATCCCAGATATTGACAACTATGATTAGACTACAATTATTACAATAACCATCATCAAAGTGTCCATTATTTGTATGTAGACAAATTGATTTAAATTATTTCAAAATTATATCGTTTTATACCATATTAAATACTAAGTGATATAACTTCAAGATAAAATAGGCTCTACTAAAGTAGATAAAATTTTAATAGGTTATTTATTTTAAAATATTCAATAATTGTAAAACATTTTCAATGCTTGACTATTATTGTCTTCTTGTTTGGATGTAATTATTATAAGCATAATATTTATCTAGTGGGTAGCTAGGGTGGGGGCAGTGGGGTCCACATTTGAAAATCCCCCCAGACCCCTACTTGAGGAGGGGTTGTCCAAATGAGTGTCCGAAATTTTTTGTGCATTAAATATTAAGCCAATGACATTTTATCTTGCTATTCAGTTGTTAATTAAATTATTTACCATCTTGCATGTATTCCACTCATTAGACTTATCTATTTATTAAGTACATTATCTCAATTCATGATGTCAAATGTCAACACAAAGGGACCCCCTTAAAAGGCCAAGTCCCCAGGACCCCTAAATCCCTTGCTACGCTACTGTATTTATCAGAGATGATTTTTTCATGATTAAAAATTGAATTATTACTAAACTACTTATTTTTTTGTTTTTTCCTTACAGAAGTCACTAGAAACATATTCCTTCCTGCCTTTCTCCGTCATGCTGTTGTTGTTCTTCATCTTCACCTATATGTTTGTCCCAGAGACCAAAGGCAAAAGTATTTCTGAGATTACCCAGCTGTTTAAATCTCCCCTATGGATAAATCAGAATCCAGAAATTTCTACAAAAGCTCAAAGAACAGATACAGCACCCAAGTCTTGATAATTGATCCACCTCTCTCAGAAACAGGGACGGAATATTATATCGAGTCCAGCTACATCCATCATTTATGTGGCTGAACAATTTTGGCTGCTGTTTTATTTTTTGAAATGTTAGTCTTTTGAATTAGTTTCATGTTGTTGAATAAATTTGTTATTTATAACATTTTATGATAATATATACATGGCTTTCATTATTATATCAATGCAAATACAACTAACCATATTTAAAAAGTATATTCATCATTTAAAATGACAACTTTTGTTATATTGTTCTAAATATACACCATGGTGAAATAACATATCTCTATAGAATTGTGATAACACACCACAACAGTTGTTTATGAGATACCATTTAATACAGTTAAAGGAGGCCAGAGACTTTCTTCCAATAAATTGATTTAAAACTATGTACCCCCATCAGTCTTTTATATTATATTTATAAAACTAAATAAAGCAGCTTTATTCTGGCTGACAATGTCTGTGCTGGATGTGGCAAAATATGTAAGTTGCAGCTTGGACTAGGTAGCCATGGAAATACTGCTTTCATTAAATCTTCAGACTTGAAGACAAGCCTTATTATTATTAATCTTGTCAGTGATTTCAGTGCAATATGAACACTAATGTTTTGTGTAACTATTTTTCAATAAGATTGTTTTCTATTAAAAATATTTTTATTATAAGTTTCAACTTTTATTAGCTTTGATTATTTGAATGAGATTGTGAGATTCTGTTTTCAGTTATTTAATATTGATATTTTTCATGTAAATGTTTTGTTTTGGTTGTTCCTCTGTAATTGAAGATTATTATATCCTAGCCCAAACTTCCTGCAGGACAGGGTTTGAGCCCAGGAAATTTGAGATGACAGTCCAGAGCGTGTACCACATCACCAGTCAACCCAAAGGCCCAATATTGGTCCTGTATGAGCATCTTAATTATATACTGGTGACTTGAAAACAAAGTAGAACTTTTTTCTATTTAGTTTTTAGGAAAAATTAAAATAATCAAAAGTTATTCCAGTAAGTAAAGTACCCTTTCATACCTTGGGGCAGATGATGTTAATGCCATCTGTTTCTTTGGCTTCTGGTTAATGAGGTTGTCATGTGACCAGCACAACGACCAACCACCTTTACTTTTTCTCAACTAGTGTCAGGCACCCATTACAGTTGGCAGACTCGGGTGCCCTATATATCCCTTAATAAAAAATCACAGTCCAGATTTGAACCTGGGATCTCTCGGTTCTGCAGCCAAGCTGGGACCCAATGGTTCTGCAGCCAAGTGCTTTACCACTCAGCCACTGCGTCTCCTAAAAGGAATCCAATCTTACATTAAGCTGAGTGAAACTAAATGTTCCTGAGCCAATCAGACCATTGAAAAATATAAGCATTTTTTTTTAGTAGAGTTTTAACAAACAGTTAACCAGACATTAAACACTAAATTATGTAGCAACTTCTCCTTCATGGTCAAAGACTAGCACAATCTCATCTCCCATGAACTTGAGGATACCTTTTTTTGTTTACTTTTAAATTGCTTTTGTGTAGTGCAACTGCCATGCTTGTAGTATGCTCAGGGCACTAAGGCCCAATCTCTTTTGGACCAGTGGGGGGAAGTGAAGATCAGGGTGAAGGTTTCCAGACTGTCATTAGGCACTCGGCTAACACAACATAGCTTGAGTAGGATTTGAACCTGAGCCCCCTTGATAGCTGGCCAACTGGTTTATTCCTCTCAGCCACATATACCATTAATAGATAAAATTTATAAAATGATACCATTAATAGATAAAATTATTCGGTCACCACCAACATCACCGCTTGGCTGTTTACCAAAGTAAAGGGATTGTTAAAGAGTTTGATTAATTAAATCTTGTAATCAATGATTCATTTGATGTCCACCAGTTCTTTGATTTATGAGAAGGTAATGATCTCCCTTTTTTTATAAGCTTTCTAGGCAGCATGTAGTTATTCCTTGAGAATTAGAACTGCTAAACTGCCTGGGTGTATGCTATGTGGTACTGACTTTCATCACAAGGGTCCTGAAATCCCACCTGTTGCTGTGCCTTAAGAATTTGGCCTCTCTGGTCACAAAAGAAATTGTAAGGGGAAAAGGTCATCTCTTTTGTTGATATGACCTTAGACAACGTATTACGACATAAACACAGTCGTGTGTTTTTGTGTTGACAGTGAGAACAGGTTAGCTATGCAGTGTGAAGGATGCTGGATAAGTGGCATTGTTGTTAGCGGTCTTAGGTAGGGGAGACAACTTTAAGGAATACCAGATTGAAAAGACATGTTATTGTAGGGAGTTAGTTGGAGTTGAATGTCCTGAGGATATGGGGTTGGCAAAACACTAGGAATGAAGCCAAACATCCTCGGAATGTAGGGTTGGAAAGAGGCCGTGAATGGCGCCAAATGTCTTGAGGATGTAGGGTTGGAAAGATGTCTCACCAGCAGACTTGTACAGTTAGACTTCAATTTGTTTCTTCACTGTCTCTGTATTCTCTAACGGTAGCATTGATGTTGACATAGTCAAGTGTAAATCGTCATCTTTCTGTTGGTGTTGTAGGAATGTTCCAGGAATGCAGTCTCAATTGCTCAGGTTTCCAAAAAATATCTTCCCGAGTTTTTGGGGGACAAACTGTTGACAATGCTTTGCAATCTGATCCAATAGGGGGTGGAGGGGGGGGGGGTTAACAATTTTGAGTCTTTGCGAAATAAACTGTTGACAATTACTCTGCAATGAGTTGTAGTGTTTCTCTCACACTCAGTGTGCACCACATAAACCCAGGAGTGACTCAAGGGTGACAAGTGACATAAAGTTGTGTCAGACGTTAAGAAAACAAAAAGTCTCTATTCACAGCAAACTTGTGACCAGATCAAATAAATGCACATCGTTTCCTTCTGGTCGCTAGATCAAAAGTCAAGTAGTACAAACTTGTCTGCCAAAGTGTTCACCACAGGTATGTCCACTTCGTTGTTCACTCTCACAGGTCTACGACAGTTCTACATAGTGCGGATGTTCCTTTAGAGTTTAAGATAATCTATTTCCTAGTCCAAACCTCCCGCAGGACGAGTGTATGGCAGCGGGCAGGGTATGAACCCAGGACCATCGAGACTACCGAACCACACTCCAGCGAGCAAACTGCACGGCCAGGCAAGCCTTTCAAAATATGCTATATAACTCTCTCCTGTACCTTTAGAAAGTAGTGTCCTAACTATACTAGCAGCTTTACACATGTGTAGTTTTAAAATTCATGCAGCATCTAAAAGTATATCATAACTTCTCCCTCATCACCCAACATATTCGTCGCTGCGTTTCCATTCAAGTCTTTCCACAAGCTATCTTATATAATACAGACGTTACTTCAAAAAAAAGATGATTAGCTATACTAGACTTCCAGATGCGGCGCAGTTAAAAGCCTCAAAACTTAGTTGTAAATCTTTCTCTCTGCGGTTTCTAGTAAACAGACAAGTTTCCCCTTCCTCCTCCAAGTCTCTAAGAAGGGGCGACGCCATGTTTTGAGGCCTAAATTGACCACCTTCAGGGGCGGACTGGCTATATGGGCATTCGGGCGAATGCCCGGTGGGCCGGGACCTAATTAGGCTGGTAGGGCCACCTAAAGGGCCTCACATATAACGTATCAAATTGTTAACGCTTTCTAACATTCTCTTGTAAAAGGGGTCCCCTGAGCATCGTTTCTTTTTAAAAATCTGTTACAGACTCTACAGTGTAACGCTACTTTAATCTAACACATCTTCCGAAATAATGTAATCCTTTTAGGGCCTCTAAACTTATTAATTTAAAAGCTACATAAGGCCTACATTTTCTATAAGGATATAATGTTTACTTTATGCATGGTTTCGCAGTTATCGATACATTATCAATCTAACAGAATGATTTTGAGGACCGGTAGACCTAGAATTTGATGTCCATCATATGATATACATTTTGTGGGCTGCATTGTATAGAAATGCCCGGGCCGATTTTAGGACCCAGTCCGCCCCTGACCACCTTGCTTTCGTTTTCCTTGTTTCGGCTTCCTACGTCTTGCCTACGAATAGGCCTATGCCCCGTGAACCTAGCATAACGTTCGGTCACCACCATTTCCCTTTTCTTTTTACAATAAATTTTCAATGTCCAGTACAAATAAAAACTAAAATTAACATCATTAAGTCGTGTAAATCTTTTAAGATTTTTATTTTTTTTTTGCTCAGACGATCAAGGACACATTACATAACACGAGAAATATCCTTTCTGCCGAGAGACCAAAAATATTAGCCGATTGTCCGGACAGTTTTTGTCGAGTCTTTGTGTATGTAATATTGTATCATTTCGAATAAACTGGCTTTTAGCGAAGAAACTATTTTGTGTACATTTTTCACCTTTCTTCTGACCTCGTACAGGCGTCTCGCGACTTCATTGAATAAATTAATTTTTTTTTCCTTAGGAACAATGTTTTTTTTTTTTAAAAAAATTAATACTCATATATGGATTTAAAAGAAGCCTAGTGTTGAAGCAAGGGAAATAATAAAGAGATTATCAATTTACATCTTGACCTTTTTTGTTCTCTCCCTTCGCTAGCGAAGATTTAATAATATTCTTTTATAAAAAGGAGCACTCAAAGCGTCGTGATTTACAGTGTATTAGGGCTACTAATGTAACGCATTTTTCGAAATAATGTAATAGCCCACATCCGTATACAGTGCTTTTAGTAGGCTTCATCCTTCATAGGGGCTTACACAAGATAGTCAACAACAAAAAAGAACAATTCAGTCAGAACGAGGAAAAAATAATTACGGAGCTAAAGAGTTAAACCGAAGTACAAAGAGACTTTGCTAAAATATGAAGCCATCTTGACACTATTTGTTGTTCAGAAAGATATTAACTCTTTCTCTCCGTAATTATTTACCACATTCTGGTGGAATCAACGCTGATATCGTCAGTTAGGAGAGAAAGAGTTAAATTACCTTTAAACAGATGAACGTGATGCTCTGAGATCATATAGCCTAAAATTGTGTGTGCTGCCAACTCTAAGATGTAGACACTCGAACAGGATCTACAGGTTATTGAAAAAGCAGCTCTAAGATGTAGACACTCGAACAGGATCTACAGGTTATTGAAAAAGCAGCTTTAAGATGTAGACACTCGAACAGGATCTACTGGTTATTGAAAAAGCAGCTCTAAGATGTAGACACTCGAACAGGATCTACAGGTTATTGAAAAAGCAGCTCTAAGATGTAGACACTCGAACAGGATCTACAGGTTATTGAAAAAGCAGCTCTAAGATGTAGACACTCGAACAGGATCTACTGGTTATTGAAAAAGCAGCTCTAAGATGTAGACACTCGAACAGGATCTACTGGTTATTGAAAAAGCAGCTCTAAGATGTAGACACTCGAACAGGATCTACAGGTTATTGAAAAAGCAGCTCTAAGATGTAGACACTCGAACAGGATCTACTGGTTATTGAAAAAGCAGCTCTAAGATGTAGACACTCGAACAGGATCTACAGGTTATTGAAAAAGCAGCTCTTAGATGTAGACACTCGAACAGGATCTACAGGTTATTGAAAAAGCAGCTCTAAGATGTAGACACTCGAACAGGATCTACTGGTTATTGAAAAAGCAGCTCTAAGATGTAGACACTCGAACAGGATCTACTGGTTATTGAAAAAGCAGCTCTAAGGTGTAGACACTCGAACAGGATCTACAGGTTATTGAAAAAGCAGCTCTAAGATGTAGACACTCGAACAGGATCTACAGGTTATTGAAAAAGCAGCTCTAAGATGTAGACACTCGAACAGGATCTACTGGTTATTGAAAAAGCAGCTCTAAGATGTAGACACTCGAACAGGATCTACAGGTTATTGAAAAAGCAGCTCTAAGATGTAGACACTCGAACAGGATCTACTGGTTATTGAAAAAGCAGCTCTAAGATGTAGACACTCGAACAGGATCTACAGGTTATTGAAAAAGCAGCTCTAAGATGTAGACACTCGAACAGGATCTACTGGTTATTGAAAAAGCAGCTCTAAGATGTAGACACTCCAACAGGATCTACAGGTTATTGAAAAAGCAGCTCTAAGATGTAAACACTCGAACAGGATCTACAGGTTATTGAAAAAGCAGCTCTAAGATGTAGACACTCGAACAGGATCTACTGGTTATTGAAAAAGCAGCTCTAAGATGTAGACACTCGAACAGGATCTACTGGTTATTGAAAAAGCAGCTCTAAGGTGTAGACACTCGAACAGGATCTACAGGTTATTGAAAAAGTAGCTCTAAGATGTAGACACTCGAACAGGATCTACAGGTTATTGAAAAAGTAGCTCTAAGATGTAGACACTCGAACAGGACCTGCAGGTTATTGAAAAAGCAACTCTAAGATGTAGACACTCGAACAGGACCTGCAGGTTATTGAAAAAGCAGCTCTAAGAGGTAGACACTCGAACAGGATCTACAGGTTATTGAAAAAGCAGCTCTAAGATGTAGACACTCGAACAGGATCTACAGTTTATTGAAAAAGCAGCTCTAAGATGTAGACACTCGAACAGGATCTACAGGTTATTGAAAAAGCAGCTCTAAGATGTAGACACCCGAACAGGATCTACAGGTTATTGAAAAAGCAGCTCTATGATGTAGACACTCGAACAGGATCTACAGGTTATTGAAAAAGCAGCTCCAAGATGTAGACACTCGAACAGGATCTACAGGTTATTGAAAAAGCAGCTCTAAGATGTAGACACTCGAAAAGGATCTACAGGTTATTGAAAAAGTAGCAGACGACTTTGTGAGGTGGCCAGACAAAAGAATTGAGGATGAAGAGTTGGATTAGTCCATTCAATTCCATATGCCCGAGAACATGGATAGGAGTTAGGAGTGAAACTGAATCCAATGAGAACATGGATAGGAGTTAGGAGTGAAACTGAATCCGATGAGAACATGGATAGGAGTTAGGAGTGAAACTGAATCCGATGAGAACATGGATAGGAGTTTGGAGTGAAACTGAATCTGATGAGAACATGGATAGGAGTTAGGAGTGAAACTGAATCCGATGAGAACATGGATAGGAGTTAGGAGTGAAACTGAATCTGATGAGAACATGGATAGGAGTTAGGAGTGAAACTGAATCCGATGAGAACATGGATAGGAGTTAGGAGTGAAACTGAATCCGATGAGAACACACAGCAGACGATGCGATAAATATAGAATTTTAAAGATGTAAAGTTTATTGACAGGGGTGTATCTTTTAATTATGCTGTCTTGTACGAACGAACGAGGTCACTGAATATTAAATATTTTAAAAAACAGGCTGAAAAGCACAATGAAAAGAGACAGAAAATTACATGGTGATGGCTGTTGATAAGGACATTCTGCGAGTAATCAATTTGAACACACTCGAATAGCTCATTGATGGGGGATCTTAACGAGCCTTGTATGTGAATATGAAGGCCTATATGAAAGAAGTATTTATTTTTTTTTACGTTATAATAAAAATCTAATTTCAAGTGTTATTTAGTAGTATCAAATAGTTTAAAAAATCATGAAAGGAATTATTCATATAGCAAACCAAGCAGGTGCGGTGGCTAAGCGGTAAAGCGCTTGGATTCCGAACCTAGGTCCCGTGTTAGAATCCTGGTGATTTTTAACCCAGCTCTAATGGGTACCTGACATAACTGACATTAGTTGGGGAAAAGTAAAGGCGGTTGGTCGTTATGCTGGTCACATGGCACCCTCGTTAACCGTGGGCCACAGAAACAGATGACCTTTGCATCATCTGCCCCCATAGATCTCAAGGTCTGAAAGGGTGACTTCACTAGTTTTTTTTTAAACCATGCAGGCTACCTACTATTAGAAATGCATTATGATACAAAAACCCAGTTTTCGTCACGATATCAAACTTAACATAATGAGTTAAAGAATATGTATAATTCGATACATAGAAATGCCTGGCCTTGTCAAGTTGATACTTTAAACAATTATTCATTGTACCTAACAAAACATGAATCAATAAACGAAAATACCCAATTAATTGTTGGGAATTAATTATTTTGTTTGATATAGAATAAGGGAAATAACTTGTACATTATTGGTAGATAGCCTATAGTTTTAAGGACGGAGTTCTCCCCCCCCCTTTTTTTTTTAAAAAGCATTTTAAAAATAATTTGCGTGTTATTGTTATTGGTCCTACCACAAATGTCCTGGAACGTAACGATTTACAACAGTCACATGACACCAGTTATGAAGAATCAAGTTAGCTGGGACGTTCTGAAATGTCCTCAAAACGTTTTCAGTAGCAAATGATGCAGACTCATCTCTTGAAAATAGTAGGCCTATACATTTCAAAACGTGCTACTTAAACCCCAGAAATCGTTAATAGTTCATTTGGTTGTCCTATTTTCCGGATGTAGATACATGTCCTCACACGCCAAACGAAGATACAGGGATTCTTCCGAAGGCAGCCGTCTCCAGTTTCCATGGAAGCCTGGGAGCCAAGAAAAAAAAATCCTAAAACACAATCCGAATTATTTTTATTCGTGCGTTTTCCAGCTGTCTGATCAGTACGAATTCCTCTTGATCTATTGTTTTTAAGTCCAACACTATATACTTAAAGCTGGGCTAATCAAAAGAATCATATACTTCATATGCAATACTAGAAAAAAATAATAAGATTTTAAGAAATTCAATTTCTGGCTTGCAATTTGGTTTTGTATTAGGTCATAGATGCAGAATCGGTGAAATGGATAGTTCATCTATAACAGGGGTTCTCAGCCTGTGGATCGCGACCCCCTTGGGGGTCGATTGACGATTTGCCAGGGGTCACCTAAGACCATCGAAAATATGGATTGTTATTGTCTATTCTTCTATTGCTGTATGTGTGTGGAGGGGATCGCGTCAGAGTGGGGGATTGTAAAAAGGTGTCGCCGAGCTTAAAAGGTTGAGAACCGCTGATCTATAACAATTGCTTCCCTCTTCTTATAGTATCAAAATGTTCTTTAGTTTAAGAATAAGGACATAACCTATTATTTGTTATTATATTTAAGGTAAAAGAGGCCATGTGTTTTATTCCAATCCAAACACATTTTTTCACACTTTGATTCGAAACACCAAAGCTTATTCCAACCAGTCTCTATATTTTGGCATCAATAAACTCAGATTTTAATTCTATATTAATATTAACTCAATTCTAAGATCACCAAATTTGAAATTCTTACATAAAAAGACAGCTAAATGGAATGAAATTGGGTCAGAATTATTGGAAAATGAACACGCACATCATACAGCGCGCTAGTTTCATATCAAATATCGAAATAAAGATGTAATGACCACAAAAAAAAACAGCGAGTTGTTCGGATTCATGTAATGTAAAAAAAAAATAATAAAAAATTACTCTAAAAGGGTGGGGGGGGGGGGGGAAAGGGAGGGGAGAGAAATCTCCATTCAAAACTAACGGGAAAGGGGACACGTTTTGTCTACAATATTTATTCGCGGTAATCTATAAGTAATACCAAAAAGATTACAAAACATTTAATAGAATATTCATTTTAAACTATGCTATTTACAATTAATAGCTTTCAGGCTACATAGGCCTACATGTAGGCTATACATAAAATATATCACGTAATCCTATCCAAACATATTGTTACGAACGAACAGTGACAGGTAGAGGTCACTATGTGTGACCCCGGCGAGATGACACAGCACCGAGTGTTCTCTGAAATCTATGCGTGTAAACAAAGACAGGATGTGACTTGCCCTCACGTGTTGTTCCAGAGGACGAACAGATTTACGAAGGGGGGCAGTGTGACAAATGAACAGTGACAGTTAGAGGTCACTACGTGTGACCTCGGCGAGATGACACTGCAGCAGGTATCCTCTGGAATCGACATGTATAAACAACGACAGGATGTAATGTTTCCTCCCGTGTTGTTCCAGAGGATACTAGAAGTGTTTTTGCAATATTGGACAAACGATTAGGGACTCTATATAAACCAGAGAGCCCATGTGAAAAGAGTCAGTACAGTCGTCGATACTGTTGTCTACTGTGCGAGACAGTAGAAGAAAGTGGACTTGAGCCGTTACAGTCGATACAGTCGATGTAAGACGTATACGCTACATGTTACAGTGACGAATTGTTATAGTTATAATTCAATAAAGTTATATAAAGCTGAAAGTTGAGTCGTCAAGTTCTTTGCAGTGTTTCTTTTATTTGTGTCCCTAGTACATTTAGCCAGAAGATCAGAAATACGTAACAATATATCCAGTTTTTAATGCGATATCAAATTATATATATATTTTGAAGAGAATGCTATTTGTGGACTGGATTATATTTGGTAATTCCCGATTTTTATTCCCAGTCCGACCCTGCTATAGTATGGTCTAATATTGGACGATTTTTATCGTTTAGAAAAAAAAATCTTATTAGCCTACTATCATTTACAATAAAAAAAAATGCTAGCAATTTAATCTAAACCTGCATAAAAATAAATGATTTGTTTTAAAAATAAATAACTAATTTTGTGTCATTGGAAAAAAAAAACTACTTCGCGCCCCTCCCCTTTGTCAAGTCAACGCCCCCTACCACTACAGTTGGGCGGGTTCCAAAACATTGACGTATTCCGTGTTCCCTCTTTACAAAGGTTTATGGTCATTCGGAAGGTGTGTGACAGACTAACCAATCACATCTTCTTTTACTTTCAAGCTACGTAGAAGCACATGTGTTGGTGTGTAGCGGCAAAAATTAAAGTGAGCAGTGCTCATTACTTCAAATCACTACCTTAAAAAAAAACATGAAGGATCTAGAATAATCTAGATCTAATACTATATATCCAGAATAGTCCACATATCTTAAACTAGTCATCTTTTGTGTGTCATCTGAGCTCGATTTCTTAATCTTTGTTTAATGGAGAAAGTAAATCTAGTTACGTCTAGAGTCTAAATCTAGTCTATGCCGTAGTACTGTAGTGTAGTACTACACAATAGGTTAGTAGCCAAGTACTGAAGTAGGACGTTAATCTCGTTATATCTAGATCTAATTACCACACCCATCTTTTTTAAAACTATTTAACTATAGATTCTAATTATCTTATTTTTCTGAAGTAGGCCCTTACCAAATCTGTTGATCTACATTTGAAGCTTTTAACGTCAAAACTTATGATCATATTATCTTAATACAACCTGTCACTTCACATTGCATTTATCATTTATAGAGCCTGAATAATTCAGGAAAATCTAGAAATAGCAGTAAAAATTCCAATTTCTCAAGATAGCCTTAAACTCAATATCTTTGGTATGGCATCACAACACTCCATTCTATATTTTTTTAGATGGTGTTGCACTCTATTGCTGTGGAAATAGAACATCCTACAGATGAATGAAACCAGCACCTTTGGGCTTGAAAACTACATTAAAAAAAAGTGCAGCAAGTGTATCTCTAAAAATATTTGTATGAGGTAAGTTGTTTTTCTAAATGCTTTAGTTATTTTTAAATTAACTTCATTGCTTCCTTTGATGTATGTATAATACAGTACAGGCAAACAATAACACTACAGATAATCCTCAGAGAAGCAAGTATTTTTAAATTATTTTTTTAACTAATATCTTAAGCATGTTAATTGAGAATTTCAGTTTCAATGTTTACATAATATTTTAAGAATAATTTTCTTAGTTCTCTCAATGTTTAGTAATTATTTTTTACTTTTGTATACATTTGATATTTTATTATTTTGTATTTAGAGAGAGAGAGAGAGATTAGTTCAAGAGTGTTCAAACTAGTTTATTATATATTTCAGTATCCATACAGAGATTTAAACTCAATTTGTTTGGTTAAGTAGTCCAGTGCTCTATTCAACTGTTATTTCGGCAGTTGTGTTTATGTTTGTAATGTTGTTACAGCGCCTTGAGCCTACATTTTGTTTGTTAACAGCGCTTTATAAATAAAATTATTATTATTATTATTATTATCTCATCTTTTCAGGTCAAGTTGTGGAGTACATCCTAGCACTCTTGGACTAAAAGAGCATTCAGATTAATGGAAAAATCTCCTTTGAGTAACAGGCAAGACTTTGGAGCTAGTGTTATCAAGAACTGTGCAGTAAGCATGTCCAAATTTTATTCTTTTGACTCAAAATGTGCTTCTAAATTCAACAATTATTTTTAAATTAGCTTCATTATGTATACACAGCAGTCTAGGTATAAAACTACAGATAAACCTCAGAAAAGCAAGTAATTTTTTTAATCTGTTGTTTATTGCATGCTAAAAATATGTTTGTTTTCAATGTTTAAATTACCTTTCAACATTTTAAGAATAATTTTGTGAGTTAGTTCTCTCAGTATTTTTTTCTTGTTAGTATAATTTTGATATGACTTAGTTCTTTTCACTTGGTATTAATAGAGCTAGATTAATTCAAGTGACCACATCAGATTGCTATTCCATACAGCATACAGATGAATGGACCCATTATCTACTTGGAGCAGTCAAATTATAAAAGCTACTTGCCCACAAGTTGTTGTTTTTTTTTTCCGTTAAGGTCTTTTCAGTTAATATAATTTATCTATTACAAGCAAAATTTTATTTTTTCTTTGATGTATTCATAGTTAAGGACAGGCAAGCTATGAAAATGATTATACAATAGAGCAAAGCAAGTATTATAATTTTACTTTTCTTGTTGCTGTTGTTGTTGATTTGTTGTTTTACGCATGCTAATTGAGAATGCTATTTTTTCTAATATTTGAAGAATATCAATTTCATTCAGCTACAATAATTTAGGAGTAATCAACAAGCTTAGTAAAAGCTCTATCGTCGTCACCAAGATTTAGACACATGTTTGGTTAGACTGCCTAATGTTTTATCTTTATCATTACAATCATAACATTTTGAATTTTGCAGTGTCCGAGTACATTCTAGCACTCTAATGTAGCATTCAGATGAATAAAACCACCATCTACCTGGGGCAGGCAAAATATACAAGAAGAGATAGCATGTTGAGAATTGCAGCAAAGATGTCCAAAAGATTTTCTTCCTTAAGGCGAGTAATCTTCTAAAGTACTATAATTTAGCTATAAACATTAAATTTATTGTTTCTTTTGACCAATGCATAGTACAGAACAGAGGAAATGAAATTATTGATAAAACTCAGCAAAGCAAGTAACATCCTTTATTTTTTTTTTAGATTTATGCATGCTAATTGAGAATAAGTATTATGTTCCAATAACATTTTAAGAATATTCTTACTAATGCTTCGGTAATTTATTTTCCTCATTTGCATAAGTTTGATACAAGTTCATCTCCTGACATAGCATTTTTAGAGCACAATTAATTCCTCAGTATACAACTACCTTAGTTCAAATTCATATCAACTAAGACTTAAACAAAAATTTGGTTGACAGCCCAATGCTCTTTTAATTTGTTACATAATATTCCTCAGATCAAGTTGGTGAGATCTAAATGTTTCATGCATAAATCAAGAAAAAAAAAGCAGTATTCATATTAATGGAACCATCATCTAATAGATACAAGCAAAATATAAAAACTCAAGCAAGGAAGTGTTGTTATAAAAGGCAAGTAGGTTTTTAAAAGGCTATGTTTTAGCTGTAAACACTTGTTTTTATGTATGCATTTTATATGAAAGCTCTGAGACCCCACATAAACATCAGCAAAGCAAGTAATCTTTTGTTTTTCTCTTTTTTTTTTCGCATGCAAGTTGAGAATATTTTATTGTTCAAATAACATAAAGAATAATTTTTCGGAATTGCCAACATGTTTTTATAATGTTTTATTACTTGGTCTAACTTCTCCTCACATAACATAGAGCTAGAATAAGACAGTAGTTTAGTACATTTCAGTATCACCAAGACTTTAACTCATTCTCTTTTATTTGGCTGCCAAATTCTCTATTTTTTCATTTCTCAGTTGGAGATCAACAGTACATCACATTGCTCTAGAAATAGAGACTACTGAAGCCATCTCCTATGAGTAACAGGTAGAGCTTGAAAGCTACATATAAAGAGCTGTACAGCAAGATGTCTTATAGTTGCTTAGTTGAAGTTATATTGTAAAGAAACTTAAAATAATTTGATTTAGCTTATTTAAAAATTAAATTATTTGCTTCTTTTGATATATATGCATAATATGGAATAGATCAGCTATGAAACTACAGGTAAACCAGAGAAGCATGTAATCTAATTATTTTTACTTTCTTCAAGTTTTATGCATGCCAATTAATGTTTCCAGTGTTCAAATGAATTAAAATAACTATTTTAATGATTAGTTTTGTATGTTGGTAAAAAAAAAAACTTTGATAAAATTCCCATAAATTAACAGAGCATATACAGAACTATTTCAATAATAATAGTACATACTGCGAATTTACAGACACTTGATAGGTACTTGTAATTGAGAAATGACTTAAGATGACAGCCAGTATGATGATTTAATGTGTTGACATTGTTTATATATTATTTTTTGCCCCTTTTTTTTTTTTAAATTGTAACTTGTTGATTATACATCTTAATTATAAATTAGATTAAAATATAACTTGAACTATCTTTTGTATAGTAATTACAACAGGATAACTAGGATATTAAGTAAAGTATTTTGTGAATAAATGTTTTAAATTTAAATTTTTTTTTCGATTAAATGATAAATCATTTTAGTTAAATACATTCAGTTATTTTGATTTACAGATCAAAATAAAGTATATCCTGCTGATTTATTGACCAAGATAAAGTTCCTCCTGCTGATTCACGGACCAAGATAAAGTTCCTCCTGCTGATTCACGGACCAAGATAAAGAACATCCTGCTGATTCACAGACCAAGATAATGTTCCTCCTGCTGATTCACAGACAAAGATAAAGTTCCTCCTGCTGATTTACAGACACTTTTATGGGCTGCTACTTGTGATTAAGAACTGACTTCAAATGATAGCAAGAGGATGATTTAAGGTATTGACATTGTTTATAACATTACATTTTTTGAACCATTTTTTTTTTAAATGATATCGAAAGATACCATTAAATATCTAGTCTAGATCTTTTGTATAGTAATTACAGTATTTTTTAATAGCTATACATTTTTAAGTAAACTATTTGTTTGTTTTTTTCTATTTCAAATGCTGAGCATACATAACTAAACTGGAAGAACAGATGGTCCAAAACGCTAAAGCAACAGACAACCCAGGTAAATACATATCATAACAGTATAGCAAAGATTTTAATGCAAGAGTTTTGAGAATAAATGTTTTAGATTTAAGCAAAATATTTTGATTAAAAGAAAATTATTTTATTTGATATATTCAATTGTTTTGATTTACAGATGAAAAAAAAGTAGGCTACATCCTGCTGATTCACAGACCCTAACCCTAATACCGGTAAATTATTCAAACTTTATAATAGCATAAAATACATTAAAACTTTATAATTGCAGTAAGACATTTAATTTTAAAATAGCAGTTAAACTATAAAATAGCAATAAAACATTAAAAACTACACACATAAATATAGTCAAATATAGAATGTATAAAGAGAAAGATTTTTTGTTAAGTGGGGTAGCTTTAGTCCAATTTGCAGAAATAAAAGTTATTGTGGTGTACGCATGGTTGGGCCATAAAAAGAAATATATATAATATAATATATATTATATTATATTTAAACTTTATAATAGCAGGAAAAACATTAAAACTTTATTATTACATTAAAACATTATTATTGCATTAAAACATTTAATTTAAATAATAGCAGGGAAATATTAAAACATTGTAGCAATAAAAAACTTAAACTTTCTAATAGCAGTTAAACTTTTAAACATTCATTCAGTCATCTCAATGGTCATCAGTTCATACTCTACCTGCTGCCATTTCTCCTCGTACTGCAGGAAGTTTGGACCAGGAAGTAGATGTAATTTCTGATTGCCCATATTAAAAGAGTAAAGTTTCCCCTTTCAGACCTTGCGATCTATGGGGCAGTTGATGTTAAGGTCATCTGTTTCTTAGGCCAAGGGTTAACGAGCAGGGTGTCATGTGGCATGCACAACAACCAACTGCCTTTACTTTCCCCAACTAAAGTCAGGTATCCATTAGAGTTGGGTGGACTCGGGGTCACCTAAAAATCCCGAAACTCAAAATCCCAGTCTTCACTGGGATTTGATCCCAGGACCTCAGGTTAGGAAGCCAAGTGCTTAACCACTTGACCATCACGTCTCTTATTACCCATATACGCTTAGTTAAAAAATGTGCATTATTCTGAGACATATTCTGTCTCTTCACACAGCATTAATAGAGCCTGAACAATTCTTGAGAATCTAGAAATAGCTGTAAAAATTCCAATTTCTCTTTAACTCAACATCTTAGGTATGGCAACCTAACACTCTATTTATCCTATTTCATATTTTTCAGGTGAAGATAGAGAGTAAGCTACATCCTATTACTCTAGAAAAAGAACAGTCTACAGATGAATGTAACTAGCTCCTTTGGGCTTGAAAACTTGATATATCAAAAAATATGCAGCAAGTCAGTCTCTCAAGTTATTTGAATAGGTAAGTTTTTCTTCTTAATACTTTGAATATTTTAAAATTAACTTCATTGCTTCTTTTGATGTGTAAGCCTATATACAGAACAGGCAAACTGTAACATGACAGGTAATTTTCAGAAAAGCAAGTAATTTTCTTTTTGTTTTTTAACTAATATAATATGTTAATTGAGTATGTCAGTTTCAATGTTCCAATAACATTTAAGAATAATTTTCTTAGTTATATGTTTTTAGTAATAATTTTTTTTTCCTTTTGTATAAATTTGATATTTAGAAAGAGATTAGTTAAGAGTGTCCAAACTAGTTGAGTAAATATTTCATTAGCCAGAGATTTAAACTCAAATTATTTGGTTAAGTAGTCTGGTGCTCTATTCACTCATCACATATTTCAGATCAAGTAGTGGAACATACAGATGGAGTAACAGGCAAGAAGTAGAGATACCAAGAACTGTGCAGTAAGCATATCCAAATCTTTATTCTTTTGACTCAAAATGTGCTTCTAAATTCAACAATTTATTTGTTTTTAATTAGCTTCATTATGTGCACACAATTCAGAATAGTCTAGGTTTAAAACTACAGATAAACTTCAGAAAAGCAAGTATTTTTTAAAAATCTGTTGTTTATTGGCATGCTGAGAATATGTTTGTTTTCAATGTTTAAATAACTTTCTAACATTTTAAAAATAGTTTTGTGAGTTATTTCTCTCAATATTTGTTTTCTAGTTTGTATAGTTTTGATAGGGCTTAGTACCTTTTCTTTGTATTTATAGAACTAGATTAATTCAAGTGACCAAACTGAATTAGTACATATTCCATTATCTCTACTAAAAATCAAACTCGTCATCTTTGATGCTCAATCCATTTATCATTAGATTAAAAATTTTTCAGATCAAGTTGCAGAGCACAATCGATCTTTAGCATACAGCATACAGTTGAATGGAACAATTATCTACTTAGAAATGTCAAACTATAGAAGCTACATTTGTTGTTTTTTTCCTTTAAGGCAAGTAGTCTTTTAAATTAATGATAATTATCTATAATAAGCAAAATTGTATTTTTTCTTAATATATGCATAGTACAGAACATGCAAGCTATGAAAATGATTATACGATAGAGCAAAGCAAGTAATTTTCTATTTTTTGTGGTTGCTGTTGATCTGTTGATATGCATGCTCATTGAGAATGCTTTTCTTTCTAATAACATTTGAAGAATAACAATTTCATTCAGTCCCATAACATTTTTTTTAAGCTAGAACAATTTAGAAGTAATCAACAAGCTTAGTAAAAATGTTATTATCTTCAGCAAGATTTAGACACATGTTTGGTTAGACTGCCTAATGTTTTAACCATTTCATTTTAATCATTATCACATTTTGAATTTTGCAGTTCAGGTGTCTAAGTACATTCTAGCACTATAAATTGCATACAGATGAATAAAACCATCATCTACCAGGGACAGGCAAAATAAATAAAAATAACATGTTAAGAATTGCAGCAGAGATGTCCAAAAGATTTTCTTCCTTAAGGCAAGTAATTTTCTAAAGTACTATAATTTAGGAATATAAAATTAAATTTTGTTTCTTTTGACCAATGCATAGTACAGAACAGCGGAATTGAAATTATTGATAAAACTCAACAAAGCAAGTCAAATCTTTTTTTGTTTAGATTTATGCATGCTAATTTGAGAATATGTATTATGTTTCAATAACATTCTAAGAATATTTCTACTAATGCTTTTGTAATTTATTTTCCACTTTTGCATAAGTTTGATATAAGTTCATCATCTGGCATAGCATTTATAGAGCACAATCCTGAGTATGCAACTATCTAAGTTCATTTAAACACAAATTATGGTTAGACAGCCCAATGCTCTTTTCATTCATTTAATAATATTCTTCAGATCAAGTTGCAGAGATCTAAATGTTTCATACAAAAAGAAAGTAAGAAAAAAAAGAAGCATGCAGAGAAATGAAACCATCATCTAATAGGGATATGCAAAATATAAAAATCACAGCAAGGAATTATTATTCTATAAGGCGAGTAGTCTTTTAAAATACTATGTTTTAGCTGTATATACTTAACTGTTTCTTTCGATGTAGGCATTGCGTATGAATGGTAGGAAACTCCAGCAAAGCAAGTAATCTGGGTTTTTTCTCATTTTTTCTCTTTTTTTTGCATGCAAGTTGAAAATATTTGTGTCCAACTAAACATAAAGAATAATTTAAAAAAAAAATGTCAACATGTAATTATAATTAGTAGAGATAGAATAATTGATTAGTTTAGTACATTTCAGTATCACTAAGACTTTCAATTCATTCTCTTTGATTTGGCTGCCAAATGTTCTATTTTTTTTCATTTTTCAGTTGGAGATCCAATTAGAAATATATCAGCATACAATCAAATGAAGCCATCTCCTAGGAGTAACAGGTAAGGTTTGATAGCTACATATAAAAATATGTACAGCAAGATGTCTAATAGTTGCTTAGTTGAAGTCACATTTTACTGGGACTTCAAAATACTTTGATTTAACTTATTTAAAATTAGATTCCTTTGATATATATGCATAATTTGGAGCAGATTAGCTAAGAAACTACAGGTAAATATCAGTAAAACGTAATTTATTTTTTTAATCTTTATGTTTCATGCATGCCAATTAATGTGTTTTCAGTGTTCTAATTAATTAAACTAAATTTATTTTAATGATTAGTTTTGTATGTTGGTAATCGATAAAACTCCCATAGATAGAGTAAATACAGAACTTCAATAATATAAATACTAATGTAGTACAATTTCCAATATCTCCATGTTTAAGTTAACTAGTTGTTGTTTGTTTCTATTACAAATGCTGATCATACATAACTAAATTGGAAGAACAGATGAAGTCCAACAGAATAGCAAGGATTTAGAGGCAAGTATTTTATGACTATAGTTCTAAATGAAATAGCAAAGTTTTCTAAAAAAAATATTTTCAGGTAATATATTCAGTTGTTTTGGACTACTGGTAATTAAGACGTGACTTAGGATGACAGCCAAGATTATGATTTAAGGTGTTGACATTGTTCAATATATTATTTTTTTGGTCTTTTGAATAGCAGTTACCACAGTATTATTTAATTATAGCTTTACATTTTAAAGTTAACTAGTTGTTTTTTTCTATTTCAAATGCTCTACATACATAACTATACAGGGAGAATAGATGAAGTCCAAAGCTCAAAAGCAACAGGACAGCAAGGATTTTGATGTAAGTGTTTTCTGAAAATAATTATGAATAAAATAGACATTTTTTATGAAAAAAAAAATGTTTAGGTAATATATTCAGTTGTTTTGATTTACAGATCAAGATGTACATCCTGTGGACTTACAGACCAACATAAAGTACATCCTGCGGACTTACAGACCAACATAAAGTACATCCTGCTGATTTACAAATCAAAATAAAATACATTCTGCTGATTTACAGACCAAAATAAAGTACATCCTGGTGATTTACAGACACTTGCTTGGGCTGCTTGTAATAAAAAGTGTCTTTACATGATAGCCAAGATGAAACTTTGCGAAATTATTTATTGGCATAGACAAGAAATGAATAAATAAAAACGAATAAATAAAAACATCTGGTATGCCTAATTAATTATTTTGTTTGATACCAACAAGGGAAACAAATCCTTCAGTATTCACAGATATGGATGAATTTGTTAAAACATATTTCTCCCTCACACATTTTCAGATTAATTTGATAATATATAATTATTTACTCTACCTAACAAAACATGCGCAGCAGGAGCATGCTGGGCCCTTAACCCAGAGGTTCATGGATCGGAACCTCGCTATGCTACCACTTGATAAACTAGAAGAGCTACACTTGATAACCATAAATAACACCACCAGATTCATGAGTGAATTTATTTAGGCTATGTTAAAACACACATGATACATAACAATCCAACGTTCAATCCCTTAGTCAAGGGGAATCATTACAGATACTTGTATAAACAATGTCAACAACATGAATCAATTTAAAAAATACACTACTAGTCAAATAATTATTTGTAATTGATATCAAATCAGGGAAATAACTTGTACACTATTGATATACTTTTTTGGGCAGAGTTGTTCCCCTTTGGTTAAGCTTGTTTTTTTTAACCGAATTTTTATAATTTGCTTGTTTAAAAATCTTATTATAGAATGAAGCTGTAGGTGGGTCTTAATTTTATTTTTAATGGTCTCAAGTAAAAAAAACTAAAGATGATGAAAAGGTCATTGTTTTGTGGTCCACAGTTAACAAGGGTGTCGTGTGGGCAGCACATTGAACAACCAATTTTACTTTTCCCCAACTATTTCCTATTACCCAATTTGTAGGATAGCAGTGAAAGATTCAAACTTTATGGTATTCAAACTTTATAATAGCAGAAAAACATTAAAACTGTATCAATAACAATAAAGAATTAAAACTTTATTATTGCAATAAAGCATTTCATTTTATAATAGCAATGAAACCTTAAAACTGTATAATATCAGTAAATTATTCAAACTTTATAACAGCAGTAAATTATTCAAACTTTATAACAGCAGTAAATTATTCAAACTTTATAACAGCAGTGAAAAATTTAAACTTTATAACTTTATAATACCAGTAACTTTCAAACTTATTAAAAGCACTAAATGTAGTGCTATTGTACTAGTCTAGATCTGGATAAGACTGAGTAGACTATTCTATGTAAATTCTAGTGTAGATATTCTATTTCTATACCTAGAATTGTAGAATTTTTGAAAATATACTCCTATAGTGACATAGTGAGTGGGGCTTAACTTAAATTATAATGGTGGAAAAGTAAGGCAGATGATATACGGGTCATTTGTGTCTGTAGCCTACAGTAAACATTAAAACTTTATTATTCCAGTAAAACATTTATTTAAATTGGCAGTGAAACTATAATTAAAAAGCAATAAAACATATAAACTTAATTACAGTAAAAGAATTACAACTTAATAGCAGTAAAACATTTTAATAGTAGCAAAACATTATAAAAGCTATTGGTCATTGTGCATGCCACGTGACACACTGCTTCTTTTTGATTCTTTAAATAGCACATATATTTGAGGCTTAGAATTTAGTTCACATTTCCCTTGACAACTCATAAGGAGTTTATAACTTTTTTTAATGTCAACTGGGAGTTTCTAAATTGTTCAAAGAACTCATTAAGAGTTTAGTACTTTATATTTCCTTTTACAGGTCATTAGGAGTTTGAAATTAAAAAAAAATAATAATAAATTAAAAATAATAATTAATAATAATAGTATTAATAGTAATAAAAATAATAATAAAAAATGTATACATTTTGTTCTGCCCATAAGCTACTAGCAGAGGAACAACGAGGTTGCATTGAAGAGTCGATGGGCTGTAAATTACATCTAACCATAGATGATACTAAATTGCACCAACCTAATAGAAGAAGAAGAAACTTAACATGTGTTACATCGACTACAAAAAAAAGCAGTTGATTCAGTTCGGCGAGAGTCTGGATAACTGGAAGATAAATCTACCTCTGAGTTTGACCCACTTCCGGTATCTAAATTACTCCATTGCACTACGTACAGACGATAAGGTAGACACTAAATTTAGAAAAAGGTATATCTCGCCTATTATACAGAGATGATTTAAATCTATATGCAGAAAACGCGCATAGTTACTCACCATAATGGACCGCATTCACCAATCGTAAACAAACATTTAGTCACGTGATCATATTGATAAAACAACGAAAAAAAAAAAACAACTGTCTCGTGACAGCCACTATGTATTAAAATTAGATCGTAATTTGTATAGAAGAGATAGAGAACCACGTGGCAAAATGTTGTTTGTATACGATTGGTGAATGAGATCCATTAAAACTTACGTGACGATATGTTTCTTTTGGCCTGGATAAGTAGACCCTGTGGTATAAACATTGTAAAAGTGCGAGGCAGCCAACACCAACACTGCATTTGAAGGCATCGAGGGAATTTAACTCTGCCTCTCTTTATAAATATCTTGGAATAAACCAGAATGCCACAATAAACCATACAAAAATAAAAAAAAAGGACTGTCTTTGTAAATATAAGCAAAGATTAAATAAAATCCTCAACACTAAAACTGTCTGGCAGTAACCTCATCACTGCAATAAATAGCTGGGCCATCCCGACCGACCTACATGACTGTTACAGACTATTGAAAATACTACGAACCCAATTTCGATGTTTAACCACAAGTCCTTCACCAAATGAGATTCGCCATTGGTAAGAAAAAACACTCCACGGAAAATTCCCTGCATTATTAGATGGGGGAAAACATTGACAAGGCTGCTTCTCTCCCCTAAAACTGAATGCATTGTTACAGCAATACAAGACAGAGTAATTAGGACAAAAAAAATTACGAGAAACATATCCTAGGACTCAATATTGTTGACTAATGACGTGAGTCAATTGAACACATAATGGCAGGATGTTCAGCCCTATCGGAATCAGCCTATCTAGGTCGCCATAACCAAGTTGCAAAGCTAATACACTAGCACTTGGCTTTGACACACAATTTGATCGGTAAGGATTCTCCTCATTAAAAATAAGAGGTTCTCGAGTCTACGGATCATCTACTATACTGGGATAAGCCTATTTTGACCGACAAAAGGGTAGATTTTAATCGCCCTGATCTGCTGCTCATCGATAAAAAAGTAAAAGTCGTTACCATTATTGACATCGCAGTAACACTATCTCATAATTTAAGAAAAACCGACTTGGAAAAACAGCGAAAATATGGGAACCTTGGCTTGGAGATTAAGCGTTTATGGAAGTTATCTAAAACAACAATGTACCTCATTGTTATATCAACCCAAGGGATAATATAACTGACCTCACAGATACTTTCAAGACCCTTATGGCATTCCGTTTGATCGTCTTAAGAGCTGAGCTGATCTCTAAGTTTGAAAAAAAAAAACTGTTTGAGCGCCAAACATTAAAAAAAAAAACATCTGTGTGAACGCACAGTTCTGTCTGGAAGAGACCAAAGTCAATGCCTATGTAAAGCATTGCTATTTCCGATGCATCTGGCCCCTGACGCATGGGCTAGACATGGCCGAAGGCCGAGTGCACCGGGAACCTCCGCCATTTTCCTATGTTGTAACAAGCTAACCGTGGAGGACTCGCCATTGGTGTAAAAGGCCCCTTGAGGAACGGCGCATGGATTATCGAGAGGACCGTGAGGGCTCCCTTTCAACCCCGCTCCATGCAATGGGTGGGCTCTCGCCAACCCGTGATCACCCCCACGGGGGTTTTGTTTTGCTACTCGTTTAGCCTAAGTCTATATAGCCTAGATCTAAATATAAGATCAATATTATGTTTTGTTCTGTTGTATTTGAGTCACTGGTAAAATAGTAGTCCTGTAGCAGTTTCTAATATTTAGGTGATTTTGGTCAATATAGAGCGTGAAAGGATGACATTGTGACCCGCTTCTATTGAACCACGGATAAAAGCTATAAGCCATTTAAGAAGAAAGTCAAGCTGTAGTAGCCGTGTAAAAAAAAAATAGAAGGAAATCCAAGTCTAGTAACTAAGTAGGCTAGTAGTCGGTCGACCTGAGAGTTGTTAGAAGATTTTAGAAAAGTAGCGATGTAAAAAGAAGTGATTAGGTCACAGTAGAAGTCACGCGAGAAGCAATTATATAAGTCTGTATGAAGTAATTGACTAGTTTTATGTGTTGAAATTGATGTGCTCGTCTTTAATAGTAGTTAAGTATCTGGGCAACAAGCTGCTAAAAACATGTAGATTTCATTTCACATCAAGACACATTTCATTGTATATTTCATAGACAAGATATGTCGGGTGTTCATGGGCGCCCGCAGGATTTTTTGCAGGGGGATGCAAGTTTCCACCTATGGGTCAAAGTCGTAGCGTCAATTTTTTCCCCCGAGCATATTAATAATAATAATAATAATAATAATAATAACATTCCTAGGAACATCTTCGTTGCCTGTCAGAAGGCGGTACTGCTGCAGACCTGCCACATCACCAGAAAATTCCACGTAGTGCTTTATCTCTTCTATATAATTTACGATCTCATGTTTAATTCATGATGGTTGTCACGTGACAGTTTTTTTTCATTGTTTTATCAATAAGATCACGTGACTAAATGTTGTTTGTTTACGATTGGTGAATGAGGTCCATTGATATCTCAAAGCTTTCAAGAAGGGAGATGTGATAGTAAGTGTATGTGTTTTGAGGGGCTGGTAGTGCAATGTGTGTGCCTGTGTATGAAATGACCAGTGGACCTTGAGTGTACATGGTTGAGTGAACAGCAGTGTGTCAGGACTGTGTGTAAAAGGAGGTCAGTTTTAGAGAACAAGTCGCTGGAGTAAAGAACATAAATAGAGACTAATAAAATCATTGTGTTTATTGAAGCTCATGTTGTTTTAGTCTATTACAAATAGTCTTGCCTTCCTCAAGATGCCATTTTGAAGTGTTCCTCACCATGGTCAATTTGTTTTTTTTATTATGTAATTAATGTGACTGCTGGTGTGCTTTTGAGCGGCCACTTATGCTAAGATGGACAGACTGCAACGTACAACACGGAAACTGGTTCAAGAACAGATGAATAATTGATTACAATTAAAACACACATCAGAAGCACACTAGAAGCAGGCACTGATTACACATAAAGCAGTTTGTCTGGTTTCACTATTAGTAGGCCTAACTATAAACACCCGAAATATCTTGTCTATGAAATATACAATGAAATATGTCTTGATGTTATTTTGTTTGTTTGTAAAATGTTTTACATGTTTCGGATGTTCCTTCAGAGTTGAAGATAATTACTTCCTAGTCCAAACTTCCCGCAAAACGACGGGGGATGGGAGCGTGCAGGTTTTGAACCCTGGACTATCGATAAATCTGAAGGACAGTCCAGCGCGCAAACCGCACGACAAGGCAGCCATCCAATTCAAAGATCTTCTCAAATTGACAGCTGACTAGAATTTTTCCTCCAAGACAAAAAGAGAATAACATTTTATCATATTCTAGGCCTTTACTAAATATAATGATAGCTATAATTATGTGCAAATGAAAAATAAAATCGTCACGACTACGTGCTACAGAATTTTGAATTGCAAGCCCATATTAAAGCGTACATGGTCGGACATGAACTACAGATTAGCTTATTCCAGTTTATTCCAATTATATCTAGCTTATCCTCATAAACTTTATTTCAGTGAAATCACTACATGCTAAGTTGCTTCTTATCAGAAGTTAATGGACCTCATTCACTAATCGTAAACAAACAACATTTAGCCATGTGATGCTTTATCTCTTCTATATAATTAACGATCTCATGTTTAATTCATGATGGTTGTCACGTGACAGTTTTTTTTCATTGTTTTATCAATAAGATCACGTGACTAAATGTTGTTTGTTTACGATTGGTGAATGAGGTCCATTGATTTGAAGGTGTACAAAACATGACAACTCTCGCGCGCGCTTAAAGATTGCACGAAACGGGAAAGGCTCGATATTAACTATCAAACAATTTACAGCCCAGGCACCAGAACATAACATCTGGCATAGGTTTCTGTCACATACTCGTTTGAGATTCAATGTGACATGAAGTGAGTTAATAGTCATTTGACTATCTCGTGCCTTATTTACGAAGACATTATTGGTCTGAAAACCAAAGTTACCTTTTGGACTCCTGAGAGTAAGGAGATGTATGTATTGTGTAAGAGATACGAGATGTAATATAAATGGGTTCTAAGTGATGTATCTCCATGGCTGGAGTTGCCAAGTTATTATGCACTATTTTATTATGATTATTAAACGTGTTGTCTGTTGAGACGATGCTTGCTTCTAAACATATGTGTTGTGGTCAAGTTGCTCAGTGAACGTAGTGTCACTACGCAACAACAAAATTGATCGGGATAAAGTTATTTAATGTTTGCACAAAGAACATTCTGACAAGGCCAGAAGAGGCCCTAATGCTATACGAATAAATATTCGCGTTATCTTCATCTTCTTCTTCTAGCCAGCTTTATTGCTGCTGAGCTGTCAGCTCTTTTGCAGACTGTGCCTAAGGAAAAAAAGTGTGTGCTGTTTTCTTCAGTTGTTCAGCACTGCCGTACAGGGTGTTGGTTATGCGCGTTATCAGCATATGTCAAAGATATAACAGTTTCGAAACGAGCTTATGGACCTGATGTAATCAGAAGAAAAAGGGAACATAATTGAACCCCAACCCCCCCCCCCCGGCTACGCCACTTCCTTTACCTACACCTTAGTTTGTTGAACCGTTGGGGCATTAGTTTGTTGAACCGTTGGGGCATTAGTTTGTTGAACCATTGGGACATTAGTTTGTTGAACATTTGGGGCAATAGATTGTTGAACCGTTGGGGCATTATTTTGTTGAACCGTTGGGGCATTAATTTGTTGAACCGTTGGGGCATTACTTTTGCTTAACCGTTGAGGCATTAGTTTGTTGAACCGTTGGGGCATTAGTTTGTAGAACCGTTGGGGCATTAGTTTGCTGAACCGTTGAGGCATTAGTTTGTTGAACCGTTGGGGCATTAGTTTGTTGAACCGTTGGGGCATTAGTTTGTTGAACCGTTGGGGCATTAGTTTGTAGAACCGTTGGGGCATTACTTTGCTGAACGGCTGGGGACCAGCGGATCTCCTGCCTTCTGTTAAATCACCATACAGAATGTCTTGCGAAAGTCGACCTTGTGGTATTCATAATAACTAAATCTATGTGCAAAATAAAACCAAATAGTCACGACTAACGTGCTATAGAATATTTAACCCCCTTTATAGAGCAAAGAAGTGCAAAGAAGTGCAAAGAAGTGCAAAGAAGTGCAAGATTATAATAAATCGTACATGGTCGGACATGAACTACAGACTTTATAATATTCAAAGATAGCCCTTTAGATTTAGACTTAAAAGACAATGCGGAAATCTTTCTTGAACATTAATTTATTAAACTCTTGAATCAATGATGCATGGGCACCCGGATGGGGGTACATCGTGGTGCACTTGCAACCCCCCCCCCCTTCCGGATTCTGACTAAATCTATATCTACTATATAAAAAAAAAAGATCTGGAAGATATATTTCACTATAAAATATACAAAAATATGGCTAAAATGTGGCTACTCAGAATTCAAAGGCGTGCATGTACATGGTTGGCCATCAATTAATGATATACATAGGCGCCTTGCACCCCCCTCAGGGCGCCCATGTTTGAAGGGTCATAAGATGTTGGCCGGCATTGCGAGGTCATGGTTGGGCCTGTTGTCATATTCTAGATCTGAACCATAGATAGCAGTAAAGAAATAAGCACATTAAAAAGCCTTATTTAGAATAAAATTAAATAATAACATGTTACAGTATTTTTAACCTTAATGAATCCATTCCCAGGAGTAATTCATTGTAAGATATTTGTTCACATGTTATAATTCCAGAGAGTTTCTCTGTCTCGATAAATATGAATTACGCATATGCAAGGTTAAATATTAGATACAATATAATTTCGAAATTTTAAGTATTTGTACAAAAAATTTATGTTACTTCCTATAGTTTCTAATTTAAAAAAAATAGTTATTTTAAAAATTAATCGAAAAGCAGCAAAGAAAATAATTGAGATTATAGAGTTTGTGTGAAGACGAGACCAATCGTTATAGCTGGCATCAACTCTGACCTACAACGTCAGAACTTGTGGGCAATAGAGACACAGATCTGTACGACGTGGCAAATAGCTATTGGTCTCCACTGCCCACAGGATTCGACCTTGCAGGTCAGTGCTAAGGCCCCCCCCCCCTTATAAAGTTCATCTTGGGGTCATCTGTTTGGTAAGAAATGCAGATAAAAAAGACAGGTTTTAATATTATCAGAACGAATATCACAATCAAAATTTACACTCCCAGTTTCCCCGCCCGAGGGGATTTTCAATTCTCCCCCCCTCTTCCCCCCCCCACCCTATCCAGCCACGCCACTGACTACGAACTATTCATGTAGGCGATGTGGCTGAGTTGTTAAGGGCTTGGCTTCCGAACTTGGGGGGTCCTCGGTTTTGAATCTCGGTGAAGACTGGGATTTTAAATTTCGGGATTTTTAGGGTGCCTCTGAGCCCATCCAGCTCTAATAGGTACCTCCCTTTAGTTGGGGGAAAGTAAAGGCGCTTGGTCGTTGTGCTGGCCACATGACACCCTGCTCGTTCACCGTTGGCCACAGAAACAGATGACCTTAACATCATCTGCCTCCAGAGGCAACTTTGTCCTACGCAGTTAACCCGACGGGCGTTTTAAGAATATTTCCTGACAGGCGTGGACCGGGAACTCTTCGCACGTGACCAAGTCTGAATGTTCCACAATGGTAGAGACCTATAACACACAGAGCGCAACGTCAGGGTCCGGTCCGCTCACTGTAAAAAAAAAACATAAACAAAATGGACGTCTGTTTCCGCTTTCATAGTTCGCGATGAATAAGGCAGACGATATAAACGTCATCTGTTTCTGTGGGCCAAGGTTGAAGAGCGTATCACGTGGCAACATGCTGGCCCGCAGGGGGGGGTGCAAGAGTATCATCAACTGTCTTGTTTTAATATTTAAAAAAAAAGAACTGTGGCCCCTCCCCTCCCCCATTCGGGCCCTCATACCTAATCGATATTAAATGCTCAGTAATTTTTTTTTTCATGAAATAAACAAATGAGAAACTAAGCACGGGAACAAAGTCTTTCACTGTACAACATCCGGTGAGACCCGTGCTTGCCTACGTTCGATCAAACAAAAAAAAACTGCAGACGTTGACTGTGGCTGCCGAAACTGTCAATAACTTTACTACTGAATTGCTTTTCGTCGCCATGGACAAGCGGGCGATGAACGCTTATGGCGCAGTTCTAATATTCTTCTTTGCATTGCAGCGCTTGCATCGTTTTAGGATGAAGACAAAAAAAATACAAGTTGAACTGACTGTTGTGTGCTTGGTATACAGATTGTCTTGTGAAAGTCTACTTTGTGGCATTAAAAATAACTATAGCTATGTGCAAATACAAACAAATCGTGACGACTAACGTGCTATAGAATATGTGAGATCCTTTATACAGACAAACTTTATACAAACCTAGAATAAATCGTACATGGTTGGACATGAACTACAGATTTGCCTTTTCTAGTTACAATAATAGCATATCTTTACAACTGTACCTCAGTGAAAGCACTACTTGTTAAGTGACTACACTTTATAATATTCTAATGATGGGCCTTTAGATTTAGACTTTGAAGACAATGCGAAACATTTTCTTTAATATTAATTTATCTAACTCTTGAATCAATAATGCATTGGCACCCGCAAAGGGGTTCATGGTGGTGCACTTGCACCCTCCTGGATTCTGATTACATCTACATCTATGTAATAAAAAAAAAAACATAACTGGAAGATGTATTTCACTATAAAATATAAAAAAAAAATGGCTAAAATGTGACTACTCAGAATTCAGAGGCGCGTACGTACATGGATGGCCATCCATTCCATACGCCTAGATTAATCTACTTATTTCTACTACTACATTAGCTATTATGGTTTTAACTAAGCTTTTTTTACTTTCGATTTTTGCAGTCCATAAAAACTCAATCGTAAGAAGAAGTATAACACGAAGATGGCAATGATGACCACGCAGAAAAGAAATGCCATGACATCTACTAGAAGATACTGATAGAGCGGCATTTGTTGACCCGATGACCTCATGTAACTTCCGCCATATTTCATCACGTGATCAAACCAGAAGGCTGCTTCCTTGCTGGGAACTTTGTAAAGTTCTTTGAATAACTTTGACGCTTTCTGGATGTTATTTCTATATTTAGGATCGTCTGCTATTTCTTGAATCAATTCCGTTAATTTTTCAGAAGTTATTTCCCTTATGTCTGCATAGTGTCCAAATTCTTTCACAGCTATTCGTTTAGAATTATAAAATTGGTCTGCATAAATAGGAAGACAAAGGATTGGCACTCCATGGTACAGTGCCTCGTACTGACCATTTTTCCCACAATGAGAAACAAACACTTTAGTTTTAGGATGACCCAAGAGGTCATTTTGAGGTATCCAGTTCAAAGCTAAAATTCTGTCTGGTTTGTCAATAGTCCAGTTTACTCTCCAGACGACATTCAGATCTAGGTTTTGGAAGGCGACATCCATTTTAGATTTTATATGATCTGGTATATAAAAGTTTCCTCCACCAAATGACACTACAGCGATCCCATTGGAAGATTTATTCACGAATTGCTGGACATTTCCAGACAATGGCTTCGCCTCACTTACTGAAGACCCACCTATAAGTTTCGTGTTTGGTAAAGCAACTCGGGGATAGTCAAGTACATGATCTAGTTCCGTGATAAATATTTCAGCCTTCAATGCTATTTCCATAATAGTTGTGTAAGGCTTTTCAGGCGCGTATCTAGAAACAACGTCGCTGTCCGAAAACATGCCAAACACTGTGAAAGCAGCAGACAAAATGGCGGCTTGGACTCGTTCTGAAAAACTTTTTACGTCACTTCCTTGTTCAAAAAATAACGGCTCTGCTGCAGGACTAAACGGTATCCTGCTTTGAAAATAGTCATGCACTGTGCCAATAAGGCCAAAAGGCACATCCAACTTATAAGGCAAGACTAAATTATCTCTAGTAAATAAACAATTTTCTATTACAAAAAAGTCAGGCTTTGATTCTCTTAATGATTTTATAAAAGAGTCATCGGTAAGAACTCTGTCAGTTATCTCTTTAAAAATTTCTAGCACTGGGAAGAGGCTGCTGATGGTTAAAATTTCCCCATTCCAAAATCGATCAATCATTTGCGTTTTCCCATACACATGGTCTTCGACGTCCCCGAGGTAATCCCCATATTTCATGACATTAATCTCTTTATGTTGGATGAGACCTTTGTTGGCCAGGTATTCGGGAACACAAATGGTAACGTTGTGGCCAAGTTTTACTAAAGCTTGGCCAATTTCGGAGTGGAAGATAAAATAGCTGGTCATGGGAGTTGGCATCATGACAACGTTCTTGGCTCCACAGAGATAAGGGGCGACTATCGAAGCCTTTAGCAGCAGTCTGATCACGGGCAGTAACATGTTGATCTGTGAAGAAAAATAAAGAGTTTGAAATTTTGTTTACAACTGAATCAAAATATCAAAAAGTGTATTATTGGCGAGTTTATTAGCGGCCTAAAAGTACGTCACATATAACTCACCCCTAAAATTACACCCAGAAACATCTCTAATAATCAAAGAACAAAACAGTTCGCATAAATCTGTATATTATGCATACGGAAGACAAAATAAGATCTTTTATATTACAAAACCAAATTAATTAAATAATTAACAAAATTTTGACCTGTTTTGAGATTTTGATTTATGCTAATATAAACTCACTTTCTAACATCTTGATTTGTGGTGGAATTGATAAGTTCTTATATCAAAGTCTACAAAATACAAGTAACAAACTTGAAGAAGTGTAACTATAAATTTAATTAAAACAAGTCAACTAGTTATTGTTGCTTGTTATTGTTACTTGTTATAATAACTTGTTATTATTGCTTGTTATTATTGCTTGCTATTATTACTTGTTATTATTACTTGTTAATATTACTTGTTATCATTTCTTGTTATTATTAATTGTTACTTGTTTTATTACATGTTATTGTTACTTGTTATTTTTCCTGTTACTGTTACTTGTTTTAATTACTTATTATTAGTACTTGTTATTAGTAGGCCTACTTGTCATTTTTGCTTGTTACTATTACTTGTTATTATTACTTCCCCCCCCCTCCCCGTCTTTCCTTTAATCGCTGTGATTTGTAAATTTTCGCTATGGAAATTTGTTGTGATTACACGGACTCTTTTCTCATATAAAGAAAACACACCAGAAAATACACACAACATAAAACAGACACAACATAAAGAGTTCATTCAGCGACTACACACAGGTATCTTGGTCCTTTTCATGTTCCCTGATCAACGAGCGGCGGTGATATAGCCTGACCGAGTGAGGTTCGAACGAGTTTATGTATCGCTCTGTTCTTGCTTTGACTGACAGCAGTCGCCCACTTCGCGACGACCTGACGTAGTTCTGATGGAGCGGGTGGCCGTTGTCTTCCAAGATTTTTTCCATTTTTCTTAAACACTTTTGTTCAAAAAGTTCCTTTAACTCTTTCTCTCCTAACTGACGACACCAGCGTTGATTCCACCAGAATGTGATAAATAATTACGGAGAGAAAGAGTTAAATGTGGTAATATTGTGAGTGTAATTTTGATGCCCTTTTTATGATGTTTTCTAGACGGCGCAACAGGTTAGATGAAGCGTTGCCTTGCCAACACGTTATTCCGTATGTTAGCATAGACCTTGCAATCTATAGGGTATATGATGTAGATAGGGCCGGTCTTATGCCACTGCAACCTATGCGACCGCAATGGGCCCCGCACTTTCATAGGCCCCGCGCGAATATAAATCTAAATCTATCTCAACCTCTTAAAAAAAATAGAAGCGATATTTTGCTAGTAGATAGTAATCTAAAAGGCAGATCTGAATGTTTATCGGCATTTTTTTTGGTAAACTAATATCTCGTAAAGATAATTTGACAGTGATTTTGTACTTACTAAAGAATGAATAAAATGCAAAGACGAATTTATTTTCTAATACAAAATCTTAATTTTCACTTATTATCCTTAATCCCGAATAGGCCCCGCGAAATTCGTTTCGCATAGGGCCCCGCAATCTGTAGGACCGGCCCTGGAGCCAGCATTTGGAGAGTGGAGCATGAGTAGCGAAGCGCTTGATATAAGAACCAACGGGTCTTGAGTTTAATAAAGGGAAAACCTGGAATTTTGAATTTCGAAATTCACAGGTCGCCAAGTCCACCCAACTCTAATGGGTATCTGAGATGCGTTGGGGAAGTAACGGCGGTTGGTCGTTCTGCTGGCCACATGGCACTCTCGTTAACCATCATACGTATAAACAAATTACCTCTACACCCAGGGCCGGCCCTAACAAGCGCGGGGCCCTATGCGAAACGGATTGCGCGGGGCCCAGTCTGGGTAAAGATAAGGATAATACGTGAGAATAAAGATTCTGTATTTGAAAATAAATTCGTCTTTACATTTTATTCATTTTTTTTTACTAAGTACAATATCATGATCAAGTTAACTTTACGAGGCTTGCGTGTTGCGAAGTCATACAGTATATCATCAAAATTCTGTTTTCTACATAGATCAGGCTCAAAAGCAATAGCAAGTATTGCCAAATTTGTTCAACCTATCTTCGTGAATTATTGACCTCATGTAATTGAATAACACCCCAATAGGACAATTTTGTCTATTTTTTTCGAAATATTTTGATGATTTCGGGAGATTTCCTTGAGCCTTTGTAAAACCATGAGGGACCCTGTAATTTAAGTTATATTTGTTTAATTTAATAATATTCATATATAATAAACGCGGGGCCTTTGATAGTGCTGGGCTCACTGCGGCCGCATAGGTTGATAAGACCAAGGACCGGCCCTAGATGTGTCCATGGAGTTTAAGTTTGCTTTGTTTTTGACAATGTTTAGCTGTTCCTCGTGGGGTCCAATGGCTGTATTAATCCTGTTTCCAATCTCTTCATCTGTGATGCGGTTTTTATAAATGCGTGCTTAGAGAGTTTAATAAAATCACACAGCCACCAATTCCTTGACTTCCTTTACCGAAAGGTCATCGCTACAGTTAAAACGCACACACGTCTCACTTGACTGATTGCACGAGTACATTAGACACACAGTGGACACACAATGGACACAAAGTGGACATGACCTTCCGACCCACTGGATGCACCATTTTATTTCTGCATGTCGGACAAGAGTTTATCCCAAGTAACTTTTGAGAACAAGTCATCATCATCATCATCATCATCAAACTCCATTAGAGTGAGGGCTTGAGAGGCTCAAATCCTCTCTTGCAAAAGCCCTGGACAGAAACCCTGCTGTCTTGCGTAGTGCATAAATGTCGCCATACAGGTCGAGAATTTTGGGTTTCCCAGACCTGTCGAGACGGAGATCAGCAAGTCTGGGGCAGTCAAACAGAATATGAGGCACGGTTTCCTCTTCTTCCCCGCATCGGGGGCACCGTGAATCAAAATTTGGCCATAGCCGCGAGAAATATGAGCCAACAGGACAGTGGCCTGTCCTGCACTGTGCTATAATAGCTTTCTCAGGCCTGGACAGCCTCCGCCACGGGGAAGTTCGGTCAGGGCTCCTCGTGCGCTCCCAGACTCCACGGGCTTTTTGGGACTTGTCCCAGCACTCAAACCACTTTTCCATTTCTGTTTTTTTGTATTATAGCCAGGGCTTGATGAAAGCTTACAGCCTGATCAGTGGGTGGAATTTGCCCTCCCTGGTGGGCCAAAGAGTCTGCAATTGTGAGAACAATTAATCTTCTCTGTACTCACTCGTCATTAAATAGCAGGACCGGACTTAACCATTGCGGGGCCCTGTGCGAAGCGGATTGCACAGGGCCCAGTTTGGGTAGGGATACTGATAATATCGCCGTTTAATTTGCACACCAATATTCTACCCCAACTCCCACCCCTAACACACCAACTCGAGATTACTTACTTTTACAATAGATTCAAAAGTAGACCTTGTTATAAAAGATAGGCTCTAAAAATGTACCGCCCTTTTTTTTTCGTTTTTTTTTTTAAACATATTTTAATTTAACTTCGCTGAAGCATTACTCAACAGTTATTTTATTTCAGAACTGTCAAATTTCTTTCATGACAGGCGGCTTCGGAACGAGACAGCTGGAGATCACTTTCAAAGGCCGCGGGATAAACATTTAAAGCCAAAAGGAGATCTATTGCCGAGGACAGACGTCGACGGCGAAAAGAAAATCTAAATCTACTGAAATGGAAAATGGTAATTTCCACGTTGTTTGTGGCATAATATGAAGGTCGCTTCTGGGACTGCGTAACCAAGGGAAATACTGCATTCCTAATTAATCTTCGGACTCGAAGACAAGCCTTATTTTCATTATATTGAACGAATCCCAACTGCTATAAAAGCTTTACACATAACCTAATTCATTCAAGCGAAGCAAAGCATTGCATTGACCGGAAATTGTTTTTTTTTGTGTGCTAACTTGTTGTTTGAGACACGGGAAAAAAAAGTTTGACCTAGACCTTGAGTGGAAGCAGACGTGTTGTTATTGGTGTTCATGTGTGCAATATTTCTTTTTCAATCATCTACATTTTTGGATAATTTAATGTGATTCAACTATTGGATATTCCTTACAACTTGGATTATTGAGACAGCACGGATTATTGGAGCAGATTGGATTATTTATTACGCAAAGGTAGGACTGTTTTCTTAGAAGCAAAATAGAAGAAAAACCAACATTAAACCTCGTAAGATTTTATTTGCAGATTTGTATGGCTACTGAATTGTGGGATAGCTTGTAGCATAGGCAAGGAGATTCGAGAACTAGATTATAATCTAGATCTAAATGTAGAATAGGCTTGAAATAACACAAAGCATTGATGAAATCTTACAAATAATGAAGAAATATAGATCTAGATTTATAGACTCTAGTCTATTTGTCATTATAACTGTTTGTAGATCTATATATATAGATCTAGAATGTGATCAAATCTATAAATAGTATAAACAATGAGTCTAGGCACTATTAGCATTGTCACGTCTTCGATCGATCCTCAATGATATGTAGATCTATTCTATATTTTTTTAGTCTTATCTACTAGAATCTAGATCTTCTTCGTTCTCTAGATCTAATTTAGAACTAATATGCAAAGTTCTTGCAGAATATTTTTTCTTCTATTTTTCTTCTTTTTTTTTTTTTTACACATAGGCCCCTAATCTAAGAGATCTTACCCGCCCCAAGAACCTTTTTATTATTTATTTTACTATACGCACGCACTTAAAACACACATCAGGGCCGGTCTTAGGCATAGGAAAACAAGCAGCAACCTATACCTCGGGCCTCCAATTATTCGGGGCATCGCTAAGGACTTACAACAATTACAGCAATTTTTTTAAAAGAAAAATAGCCAAAACTTGTGCCCAAAGTTACTGACTAGGTTTTTAAATAAAATGCTTCCATTTTTTTCCCCGCTTTTTATTTTATATTTTTATATTTCATTTGGGGCTATCAAATTCACTTTGCCTAGGGTCTCCAATTATCTAAGGCCGGTCCTGGACACTCTCACACACACATATAACGCACGCACATATAACGCACGCACGCAAACACACACACACACACACTCTATGATGCTATTTTCTATCTCCTGCTGCAATTGACGTCTGCCATTGTAAGCTTGGAGAGAGCAGTCTAATAAGCCGTAAGGTAAGTGACACTCTCAGGCATTCACAACAGTTTTTACTGCATCGTTTTAAACAATGACTGCACATACAACACCTCAATATACCCCCCCACACACACACACTTTTAAGGCCCATGTATCTCTAATAACCTTGCCCTGATTTGCATGTTCTCTTTTGCATGTTTCTTTTTTTTCTCTCTTTTTTTTCTTTATCAAATTCTCATGTTTTTACTTTCATTTCATGATATTATTGTGTTACATTATTAGTTTGAATGTTACATTTCATTTCTTCAACGTCTTTTTAATTCTATTACGTAGAAATAGTTAAAAACTTGTATTATATTTTTTTTCTGTATAATAATACCCCCCTCTCCCAGCTATTTAGATCTATAATATGGTGAAGCCATGACTAATAATAAGTATAGTTGTCAACTCAGCTTCTTAAGAATCCTTTAGATTTCTGCATATTTAGTAAACTTATTTCTTTCTAAGATTATTTTTATTTAGATTATAACTTATAACATTATCAACAAAATATGTCTTCAACTCTTTTAATTTAGATTATCTAAATATATACAATTCTCTTCTTCCCTCAAGAGATTTGTCGAGTAGTAAGGAGTAGAGGAAAGATCACTCTGCGGATAGTCAACAAGAAAACAGTTGGGGGGGGGGGAGAACACGTTGTCACAAAATACCAGGGCAGGACCGTTGCAATATCACTCTTTTTTTTTTATTTCTACCTCACGTTAAATAAAAAAGGGGGGGGGGAGTAATCTACTCTGTAGTAACTATCGAGGCGACAGAGCACGCTCAAGAGTTTGGACACATTGGGAAGATCACTCTTTTATTTTTGCAACTCGGACGGAGGGAGTTATCCTAGGTAATTTAAGAGCGAAAAAAAAAAGAGAATTTTCGTCTGTGTATTTCAGATTTGTATGAGTTTTCAAAAAATTGTAATAATTTCCGGATATTTCCAGGACTTTTTCGTATTTTTGCAATCTCAGGAGATTTCCAGGACCTCCTGACAGGAGGCCGCGGGAAATCTGTTAAAAGTTATAAAATGGTTTAATTTATTAATTTATACACCTAAAATTAGCGCGGGTCCTAGAAAAGTGCTGGGCCCACTGAGGTCGCATAGGTTGCAGTGGCCTATGGTTGGCCCAGCAAAATAGCTACGCCGCCGGTCGACTTGTGAATTTATATTCTCTCTTTCACTCTTTGATTTGATTATGAATTCAGCAAATGTTGTCATTAACATTACGACTTTAGAAACTCTTTTATTTAGATTATGATTTAATGAGCTCTTCTTTTTTTAGATTATAACGTAACTTTTTATTTAGATTACAGATAATTAAGGTTATGACTCTTACTATTTAGATAAGGTCTTGACCTAAAAGGTCATTGTTTGTCTCATTTTCTACGGTCGAATGTTTGCGAAAGGAAAAAAAAAATCTGCAATATAACTTTGCTTCTGAATATATTTTAATTAAAAAAAAATGAATTGTTTTATTAATGTTAAAATAAAATTTATTACGTGATATTATGATGTCTTGACACAATATTATTGTGGTGTGTTTCTAGGTCCTGACCTAAATGTGATGAGTTGACAATATATAGATGACATGCTATCACACTGTGATGTACTTCTGTCTCGACCTAAGTGTGATTACTTCACACAATGTCATTATAGACTTGTGCTGATCTAAGTGTAATGACACAATGTCATATTGTGGAGGTCAGTTTTTTCCAACATACGGCCCGTAGGCTTTTTCCTGCCCTCTTTGCCATCTTATTCAACCCAATGAAACATTGACCCACAGTGCATGAGTCGGCAGAAGCTAGCTAAAATTGGTTTCGACATTTTTTTGGGTGGGAGGGAGGGAGGGGGATAATGACCAAAGAGTCTGTTGTATTCTTTTTGATCCCCTTCCTAAAATTGTTTGGATATGACTGGTGTTTACTAAACAAAAATGGTCTCTCTCTCTGTTGTGATCCTTCCTATAATATTTTTAAAATTGGTAAGAATCATCCTGGGTATCACAGACTTTAAAAAATTAATGGAAACCATACAAATGGCATCCACTCACATTAAAAAATGTACAAGTCCGGCATCTAAATACGACTAAATAAAACTGATTTTATTCCGGAATTTATTATTTCATACTATATGTTTAAACTTGGTTAGAATCATCTAAGTCTTTGATTAAAAAAAAAAGGATTGTAAGCAGCTTGCATGCAAGAATAATTTTTAAAACTACTATAATAATAATAATTATTTTTCTTCTTGTTCCTATGCTACTTATATTTATTTCCCCTTAATTTGAAGGCAGCACAGTTGACACGCATCATTTCACTCTAGACACGTCTGCTGCACACGGAAACAGAGACGTGCCGACGGCACTCATGAATTGACAAGTCTGACCCAGCGGGTCATTCTCTTCCCACCCACCGACCCCCATTTCAAACAGACCACAATAGTATTCAACATTTCAGCAGGAATAAGAAAAAATGTGGACAAGATCAATCTGCCTTTTGAAGTTACGACTTATGTTTGAAATGAACTTTTGTTTTGTTTGATTGTCACTGCTATGATGCCACTTTCAGCGCTTTAGGGGTGGGTAGGAAGGTCCATCTCAACTTCAAGTTCTGTTTTTTTATTTGGTTCTTTTTCTTCCCCACACAATCCAGAGTTAAGATTTACATTTGTTTTGTTTAGAACAATGTTTATTTTATTGAGGTAAATTTCAATTGTGTGTGTGTGTGTATAAAGTGAGGATTGGACTTTGTAGCCATCTTCGAGTTTATAGGACAATAGGAAAATGGCCGAGGTTCCGCGTACGCGGCCTTCGGCCGAGACTCTAGTCCGCGAGTTCGGAGTGACCCTATCACTGGAAATGACAGTAAGACCGCTGCCATCCCTGCGAGAGGTTTGGACTAGGATGTTGATAATCTCCAACGCCGTAGGAACATCCTAAACATGTAAAAAATTAAAAAAAAAATATAATAGTTCTGATTCGCTTAAAATACATTTTTATTCGAATTATGTAAGTTGAGCTGTGTGTGTTGAGTACAAGAATGTTTAGTTGGCCTCCGTCAGTCGTAGAACGATTATGGTTCATCTCGAACACTTTTTTCATGTGACTGTGGAGCGGGGCCGGTCCTACAGGTTGCGGGGCCCTATGCGAAACGGATTTTGCGGGGCCTAATTTGGGTTGTGATAAGGATAAATAAGTGAAAATTAAGATTTTGTATTAGAAAATAAATTCGTCTTTGCATTTTATTTATAGTTTACTAAGTACAAAATCACTGTCAAAAATTAACTTTACGAGCAATCAACAGAAGATAGTAGTTTTTCCAACAAAAAGCCGATAAACATTCAGATCTGCCATTTAGATTTACTATCGACTAACAAATTATCGCAGTTTTTTTTTCAAGAGGTAGAGATAGATATAAATCTATATTTGTATGCCAGTGACTATTAAAGTAAATTAAGTATTAGAACTTCTTGTTTTGGTTAAAATTCGGCTTATCATTACATTTTTATTAAATGAAAGGTGACAATGCCGTTTTTTGTATTTTTTAATCGCCAGTAGGATTGGCGTTTTCGATATTGAATGACACCCCGAAAAGATAATTTTGTCTGTTTTAAGGAGATTTTCATCAGTTTTCAGAAGATTTTAAAAATTTCAGCAGATTTTCATGACTTTTTCTTATATTTGATAATTTCAGGAGAATTTCAAGAACCCTTTAATATTAAGTCAAAATGGTTTAATATAATAATTTACACCTAGAATTCGCATCGCGCGGGGCCTATGAAAGCGCGGGGCCCACTGCGGCTGCATAGCTTGCAGTAGCCTAAGACCGGCCCTGGCTTGCTCATTGGATAGTACAATGAAGTGCACTGCATGGTTATTTATGCGTTTCATCATAAACCAATAAAAGGTTGAATATACATATGATATATATATTATTACTTGATTTATCTATCTAAAAACAGACAACACTTATGAACATCAAGACTTACTTTTTCACTTCTTTTACAAAAGCATCACAGTAACAAGACATAAGACTGGCCACTTTCGATACAATACACTAGTCTCAATTTAAACATCGGTTTAAACATACCATCATTATTGAGATGCCTCGAGTCAGGTATTCAAGAAAATTAGCATGTGTATATTTCAGTGGATCTACTTCCTAGCTCTCTACAATGTATGTATGTATTCGTCTTTGTATCTGGCTGTGTTGGTGTTTGTGTCTGGCTGTGTCTGTGTTTTTGCCTAAGCGTGTTTGTGTTTGTCTGTGTCCGCGTTTGTGTTTGTCTGTGTCCGTGTTTGTGGTTGGCTCTGTCCGCGTTTGTGGTTGGCTCTGTCCGCGTTTGTGGTTGGCTCTGTCCGCGTTTGTGGTTGGCGCTGTCCGCGTTTGTGGTTGGCGCTGTCCGCGTTTGTGTCAGTTACTGTAATACCCGGTACTCTCTATTGCCTCAATTTTTAATGCTTTTTTTTTTTTGGCATAAAAGGGGGAGGGTTTGGTGTGGAGCTAGCGACCCAACCCTGTAAAATGTCAATAGCTACAGAAACGGCAAACTTAAAAAAAAACAGAAGAAGCCGATGAGAGGCTGTGGAAGTGCCCGACGTTTGTAGGAGAAAGCTTGCAGCCGTATGCGCCTAAGTCTAAGTAAGTAGATCTATAGAAGAAATAAAAAAAAACTATATTATTATTATCAAACGAGAATCCTTGGGGATTTATTAACATACTTTCCACGCCCCAGCCTGACGATTATTTCGCCGACACTGTGACATAGCGCAGAGAGAAATTGTTCCTCGGGCATGGATTTTAAAATATTGGTTGAAAGTAATTAAGTTTTTTCAGTGGAGGAAAGCCCGTGACTTGTAGCTGTATTAAAGAAATATCGATGTCCGTATTGGAAATTTTCACACAAATTTTTTTTTTAAAAAGTTATCTTCTCTTTGTTCGGTCTTCGCTTTTAAGAGCAATAAAATACGGGAACAAAGAAAAATGTGGAGAAATGGGGTGGAGTGTCAATGTCACATAAGGTAACTTAAAGAAAAACGTAATGAAACATGCAAAATAATAAAAAGTATCTTTATATAAAGAAATACCTTTGCGCGTACAACTTTATCTATGGGGAAAAACTGCACATTTATAGTATTAAGTCTGAATACTGTAAGATTTATTTCCCTTTTTCGACATCACAGATCAAGCTGAAGTTTTGCTAAATTATTTATTGCTGTTAACTAATTATGAATCAATCGAAAAATTATTAGTTAATGTAATAATTAGTATTCAACTACAGAGCTTCTCAACGTTACTTTACACTGCACAACGAAAATGCGTCTCTTTTTTTCTCTGGCTTTGGGTGGCACTTGGTAGTATCTCTCTGTTTCACAACATTGTGTTTAGGATCTGTTCTGAATAGTGCGTTGGTGCGCACTGTGTATCGTGAATACTGGTGTGCGCTACAAGGTCAATACTGATCATTGGGAAGACATAGCTCCAGACTAGACCACACCAGGTGGAGAGAGACAGTGACCAAGAAAGCTATGGACAGTGAAAGCACATAGGTCTCAGCCCAGGAAGAAAAAACGTACAATACGAAAAATGGCCAGCTCCTCTACCACCGAAGCAAAAGCCACCTTAACCTGCGCTATTTGTGGACGGGAGTGTCTCTCCAAAAATAGGGCTCCACAGCAGATGAGAAAGTGTGCGAGATGAACCATAGTCGTTCTACGACTGAAGGAGGCCAATAATTAGGGCGCTATTTAATTTTTTCTCTGAATACAACAGTGGTAGTAGTGGCTGACCTCCCTCTATCGTAGAACCTTTATGGCCCATCTCGTTTATGTGACTGTTGAGCCCTTTAGCCAATAAAGCTATGGACTGCAACAAGAACATGGACAAAAAGAAAAATGGCCAGCTCCTCTACCACCAAAGCGAAAGCAAATCTTAACCTGCGATAAGTGTGGACGGGAGTGTCTCTCTGAAATAGGGCTTCACAGCCACACGTGTTATGATGGACATTTAAATATAAATACACTTGAAATAAGAACACTCTCAGGTAAACACAAACAAGTTTAATCAGCCATCTTGGCTACCAGAGTAGTTTCCCCTGTGCATGGGCACAACTCTCCCTACCGTATAACATTCCATCAACAATATGAAAAAGTGTTTTACGAGATGAGCCTTACGTTGATGGAGGCCTTCCCGTCCACATATAAGGCAGGTTAAGGTTAGGGCTTTGGACAATCGAGATGAAAGCCTTATCATCTTATGAAATACAGACGTTACTTCAAAAATACGTCCTACGCATGTTCCTAGGTCAATCTAGGCATGCATGTTAATCAATGACTTAAATTCTGCCAAGTCATTGCTTTTCCTGGATGACTCAGGCAACCCTAGATGGATATTCTGCAACAACAAAAATTGTATTCACTACTGCCAGCGACTTTGCTTGAACATATGTAAGAAGATATAGATTACCTGAGGCGGCCTTAGCAATGCGTGGGGGCCAGGGCCGGAGGTAAGTATGTCGAGACCCCGGGCGTCATTTTTGTGGAGGCTCTTACACTTCTTCGAAAGCTTTAAAGAAAATTTACTTATTAATTTAAAAAAATGAATAAAATTGTTTAATATGCATTTTTGGTAACCAAAAAAAAGTACATTTTTAGGGTTTATTCGATGTAGTAAATCCGCAGTATATTTGTGACCAATTAGTAGAAGACGCTTTTTAACCACGATAGTGATGCCAACTGTAAGATTTACTCTTGGTAAAAATGCGACAAAAACATTGTTCTTCTCCCTAATGTTGCTGACCTGTCGAAATATGGATTTTTTTCTCTATTGTGTGGTCCATTTCTTGTGGATGTCCATGGGAAGTAGCCCCGCCTGCCCTCCCTTAAATCCAACCTTGCGTGTGGCCATTGGCCAGTGTCGGGGTCCACGAATATATGCAAGATGAGCTGACTGGGAGAAAAGATTCTCTTTACCGCGGGGCTCCCTTAATGCTCCTGCCTCTCCCCCCCCCCATTCCCCCCAAGGGATGCCTCTGAAGACTGGCTCCGCTCATAAGAGACACTTTTTTTTATTCTGACCGGCCGATGCAGCTGCTTTCAATTAATTGTCTTGTCCAGTGTCGGATTTTGGTAAGTGGAAGATTGACATTTCATGCAAATGTAGGAAATATTAGTAATATATATATATATATATATATATATATATATATATATATATATATATATATATATATATATATATATTAAGTGGCAAAAGATATAAAGTGCTTTTAAATTCCATCTCATTTTCATTATTTTCTTTTATTTAATGTAAATATTTTGTAAAACAAATTAACAACAAAAATAACAACATATTTAAATATGCGGAGGCTCTCTCGAAAGTTGCTCAGAGTACCACGCCATGTTCCACAACTGTTTCCTATGGAATACATTAGGAAGGATCGGAGGATCTTTTTCGATTTCAGTTGTTTGAATACCATCAAGAAAAAGAAGATTAAAACTTCAGTACATTATATTATTCTTTCTAAAATAGATAAATAGATAGGGCTTCACAGCCACATGTGTTACGATGGACATTTAAAAATAAATAGACATGAAATAAGAACACTCTCAGGTAAACACAAACAAGTTTAATCAGCCATGTTAACTACCAGAGTAGTTTCCCCTGTGCATGGGCACATCTATTATTCTTTCTAAAAATCAAAGAAAATGAACAAACTATATACGTATATAGGCTTTTACTTGCTTGTAGATATATAGAACATTATCGTATTATAAACTAGCAACATTTCTACTTCAAATGTACATTTCTTTCCTTCTCTGTTCCCCTTTCTCTCTCTCTCTATTTCTTAGTCTCTGTTTCTGTTCCTCACCTATCTCTGTCTCCTCTCTCTCTCTCTCTTTGTCTCTCTTTCTGTTCCCCCTCTTTCCCTCTCTCTTTTGTTTTCTCTGTCTTTATGTTCCCCACCTTTCTCTATGTCACCTTTATCTAAGTCTCTCTCTCTCTCTCTCTCTCTCTTTCTGTTCCCCACTTCTCTATCTTAGTCTCTCTTTATCTCTTTTTTAGTCTCTATTACTCGCTTTTTCTGCCCCCACCTCTCTCTCCCTTTCTCTGTATCATCCCCTCTCCATCTCGCATTCACTCTCTTACTCTACACCTCTCATTCTTCCCCCTGCTCTCTCTCTGTGCTGTCTTACTCTCTTTGTCTCTCGTCATACGTCCGTCTGTCCGTCCGTCTGTCTCTGTATATCTATTTGTCTGTCCAACATTACTAAACGATCACGTTGATCACAATGTTATATTGTCTTGTTATAAATAATAATACTTGACGATGTACGCCCGATTGTTAAAAATTATTCAAAATAGTCTTTCTCTTAGATGGAGCTACATTGTCCAATAAATTATGCCTAATAATCGTTATTAATCTTTTTTTACTTTATTTTTAGTCAGTAGTTTCCAACACAATCTGATTATTATAAATTGTGCAAAAAGTGTGGCTATCAAAGCAGCGAAAAGAAATGCTATAACATCTAGTAACAAATATTGGTAGAGCGGCATTTGTTGACCCGATGACCTCATGTAACTTCCGCCATATTTCATCACGTGATCAAACCAGTAGGCAGCTTCCTTGCTGGGAACTTTGTAAAGTTCTTTGAATAACTTTGACGCTTTCTGGATGTTATTTGTATATTTAGGATCGTCTGCTATTTCTTGAATCAATTCCGTAAATTTTTCAGAAGTTATTTCCCTTATGTCTGTATATTGTCCAAATTCTTTCACAGCTATTCGTTTAGAATTATAAAATTGATCTCCATAAATAGGAAGACAAAGGATTGGAACTCCATGGTACAGAGCCTCGTACTGGCCATTTTTCCCACAATGAGAAACAAAAACTCTAGTTTTAGGATGACCCAAGAGGTCATTTTGAGGAATCCAGTTCAAAGCTAAAATTTTGTCTTGTTCAAATGTCCCATTTATCTTCCAGATAACATTTAGATTTAGTTTTAGAAAAGCATTTGCCATTTTAGTTCTAATATAATCTGGTATATAAATATCCCCGCCTCCAAATGACACTAAGACAATTCCATTGGGAGACTTGTCCACAAAATGTTTAATATCTCCAGACAATGGCTTAGCCTCGCTCACTGAAGATCCACCTACAAGTTTCGTATTTGTTAAAGTCACTCGAGGATAATCAAGTATATGATCAATTTCCGTGATAAATATTTCAGCCTTCAATGCTATTTCCCTGATTGATATGTCAGGCTTCTCAGGGGCGTATCTAGACACAACGTGACTGTCCGTAAACATGTCATAAACAGTAAAAACAGCAGACAAAATGGTGGCTTGGACTCGCTGTAAAAAACTTTTTCGGTCAGTTTCATGATTGAAGACCAACGGGTCTACAGCAGGACTGAACGGTATCCTGCTCAGAAAATAATCGTGCATTGTGCCAATAAGCCCGAACGGCACATCCAGCTTGTAAGGCAAAACAAGAACATTTCTTGTGAACATGAAGTTTTCTATCACCAAAAAGTCTGGCTTTAATCCACGAAGGGTTGTTATAAAAGCTTCATCCGTAAGAACCTGGTGAATTAGGTCTTTAAATAATTCTATCGTAGGAGAGAGGCTGCTGACAGTTTGAATCTCTCCTGCCCAGAATTTTTCAATCATTTGTGTTTTTTCGTACAACAGCGCCTCGACGTCGCCGAGGTATTCGCCGTATTTTATAATATTGATCTCTTTATGCGGGACGAGTCTTTTGTTGGCCAGGTAGTCCGGGACACATATGGACACGTTGTGGCCAAGTTCTACTAAAGCTTGGCCAATGTTGGCGTGGTAGATCAAGTAGCTCTTGCTTAGAGGTGGAATCATGACAACATTTTTGGCTTCACAGACATTTAGAGAGAAGGTGGAAGCAATTATCAGAAGTTGAATCACAGATGACGACATGGTATTGTTCTGTACAAAAAAAAAGGTTAAGGCAGAACTATTGTTACACATTTTTCTACAACTAAGTATCTACAACAAGAAATCTAAGAATAAAAAAAGTAATTCCCCTTTCAGACATTATGATGTATAGGGCAAATAAGCTAAAGGCCATCTGTTTGTAGGGTCCAAGGTTAACGAGGGTGTCATGTGGCCAGCACAACGACAACCGATAATTTTTCCCTAACTAATGCCAGGTACCCATTAGAACTGGGTGGACTCAGGGGCGCCCTGAAGTAAATGTCCCAGTCTTCGCCAGGATTCCAACCTGGCACCCCATGGTTCGGAAGGCAAGTGCTTTACCACTCAGCCACCGCGCCTCCAAATCTAAGAATGACTTGTAGACATTTTATATTTTATATGAGCTCGCATTTTGGATTTAGATCTATAGTTAAGTCCTTTTTATTTTCTGGTATAAGAAACATGTTTTAAACACAATTGATGATCACATTTTAAACACACAATTTATTTATTCATTTTTTAAACACAATTTACAATGGCATTAAATGAACACATGTCATTTCACCTTCACCTATCCCTTAGTCTATTGGACCCTTGTGGCACCACATTGGCTTTGTAAACCTTTCTTATCCATTCCTGTCTGTTTTTTTATCCAAAGTTTTTTTGCCTTGGATAGAACCTCCCCCAATGGCAGGCCCGTCCATTTCCTTCTTTCTTCTTCTATTTACACATAATTAAAAAAAAATTTTTTTACACAAATGATTTGCACTCTGTCTGATCGTACTGTAAGTGAAAAAACACACAAAAAAAAAACAGTAAAAAAAAACGGAACACAATAAAAAAAAAACAAGTTAAAAAAACGGAACACACAAAGACAAAAAGTAAAAAAAAAACGAAACGCAAAAAGCAAGTAAAAAAAAAAAAACGGAACATAAAAGCAAGTTAAAAAAAAAACGGAATACAAAGAGCTAGTTAAAAAACGGAACACAAAAAAAAAAACAAGTAAAAAAACGGAACACAAAAGCAAGTAAAAAAAAACGGAACACAAATAGCAAGTTTAAAAAACGGAACACAAAAAGCAAATAAAAAAAAGTGTAATGCGTGGCCCTTAGAGAATTTTTATCGCCAACCCACTCCTATGGGAATGAACAAATAAAAAATGAATCTCTATTCTTTGACACAAGAAAGCCAAAATGTCGAATGTTAGGTCGCGCCATGTTGAAACAAGCAAATTTGTCAACTGTAAGAATACCACTGCCTTCCAAAGCCTTAAAGTCAAGGGAAGTAAGTCTATTGAAGATTTTCTGACTAATGATCATTCACAGTAATCTGCACTTTGTTAAAATTTTAAGTTTTAGTTATAAGTGTACTAAAATAAAAGAAAGGTTCAAAATTTTAAAGTATTGGACATTTTCATAAATGGAAGCTAGCTTTTTGGAGTGTCCAGTCTATAGAATACAATAATATTGATAATTTATACATTTTAAAAAGTATTTTTTAGAAGTATAGATTAAAAAAAAAATATTTTAAGAAAACTTTAAAAAAAAATGACAATCTTATTTAATCGAAAGAATTGCATTTTCAACGATATCTCTCAATACTGTAAAATGTATTTTCCTTTTTTCTCTATGAAACAATTAATTAATTACCACTAATTAACTTATTGGAGGCGCAGTGGCTGAGTGGTAAAACGCTTGACTTCCAAACCGGGGGTCCTGGGTTCGAATCCTGGGGAAGACTGGGATTTTTACTTTTAAGATCTTTAGGGCACCTCTGAGTCCACCCAGCTCTAATGGGTACCTGACATTAGTTAGGGAAAAGTAAAGGCGGTTGGTCGTTGTGCTGGCCACATGACACCCTCGTTAAATTGAGACATTGAAACAGATGACCTTTACATCATCTGCGCCATAGACTACAAGGTCTGAAAGCGGAACTCAATTAACTAATTAGTTGTTAATTGTTATGATTTTTTAAGGACCAGTGCCAAGTTTCAAATTGATCCGAGAATGGGGAGTGGGAATAATAAGGTATACAAATTTATACAAGACAGACAGACAGACGGAATGAGTTAATGTAAGCTTTGTAATTAAACAGTAATAACTAAATAATAAATTACTTACCTAGATTTTTCCTGTCAGTTAATAAATCTTTACAGTGTCAATATTATCACGCAGTCGCAGAGTTGAAGATTATATAGGCCTTGGTTTGACTGTGATATAAGCATGTTTTTGAACTACGATCTACCTATATGACACGGGTCAACTTACAATCAGTGGTTCAGACATTCCTACTTTTGGAGCCGATTAAAAAGGGCATTATTTTACAAATGTATTTTTTTAAAATTACATTTTGATATGGCATTTTGAGTACTGTAGAAGTTACGTACTTTATTTATTTCAATCTCTTTTGTAGGCCAGTAGGGGAGGGAGTATTTTTGGAGAATATTTAAGTGCTGCCTTTGGGGTCTCAGCAAAGACAACTCGAGATTAGAATTCGAGACTCCTTAATGGGGTTTTTAGCATTCAGCGATACACGTTGTCAATTGTTTGAATGATGGAGCTATGAATGAATACAGCGACTGGTCACTTGTTTGAATGATGGAGCTATGAATGAATGCAGTGACTGGTCACTCGTTTGAATGATGGGGCTAAGAATGAATACAGCGACTGGTCACTCGTTTGAATGATGGGGCCATGAATGAATGCAGCGACTGGTCACTCGTTTGAATGATGGGGCTATGAATGAATGCAGCAACTGGTCACTCGAATGAATGATGGGGCTATGAATGAATGCAGCGACTGGTCACTCATTTGAATGATGGGGCTAAGAATGAATGCAGCGACTGGTCACTTGTTTAAATGATGGAGCTATGAATGAATGCAGCGACTGGTCACTCGTTTGAATGATGGGGCTATGAATGAATGCAGCGACTGGTCACTCATTTGAATGATGGGGCTAAGAATGAATGCAGCGACTGGTCACTTGTTTAAATGATGGAGCTATGAATGAATACAGCGACTGGTCACTCGTTTGAATGATGGAGCTATGAATGAATGCAGCAACTGGTCACTCGTTTGAATGATGGATCTATGAATGAATGCAGCGACTGGTCACTCGTTTGAATGATGGGGCTATGAATGAATGCAGCAACTGGTCACTCGAATGAATGATGGGGCTATGAAGGAATGCAGCGACTGGTCACTCGTTTGAATAATGGGGCTAAGAATGAATGCAGCGACTGGTCACTCGTTTGAATGATGGGGCTATGAATGAATGCAGCGACTGGTCACTCGTTTGAATGATGGAGCTATGAATGAATGCAGCGACTGGTCACTCGTTTGAATAATGGGGCTAAGAATGAATGCAGCGACTGGTCACTCGTTTGAATGATGGGGCTATGAATGAATGCAGCGACTGGTCACTCGTTTGAATGATGGAGCTATGAATGAATGCAGCAACTGGTCACTCGAATGAATGATGGGGCTATGAAGGAATGCAGCGACTGGTCACTCGTTTGAATAATGGGGCTAAGAATGAATGCAGCGACTGGTCACTCGTTTGAATGATTGGGCCATGAATGAATGCAGCGACTGGTCACTCGTTTGAATGATGGAGCTATGAATGAATGCAGCGACTGGTCACTCGTTTGAATGATGGAGCTATGAAGGAATGCAGCGACTGGTCACTCGTTTGAATGATGGGGCTACGAAGGAATGCAGCGACTGGTCACTCGTTTGAATGATGGGGCTATGAATGAATGCAGCGACTGGTCACTCGTTTGAATGATGGAGCTATGAATGAATACAGCGACTGGTCACTCGTTTGAATGTTGGAGCTATGAATGAATGCAGCGACATTCCTGGTCACTTCTTTCAACGATAGGGCTACGAAAGACTAAATACACTTTTTGATAGACACGTTACCTTGGTAACTAATGCCAGGTTTTTAGTGAACTCCAAACATAAAAGAGTTTATAATCAAATGCTCTAGGATTCGAGGCCTATCAACATTTGACAAAACAATGATCTAATCACAACAAAATATCATTTCCTTCCTTCTAAAAATGTAATTTCTGGAAACCAAATCTAGACCTAACTAACGCAATACCTTTACCGGTACGATACAGCAATAAGTGTCTCTGATTAATTACGCAATCTGCAGAGCTCGACAAAAAACAGACATTTAGTAAATACAAAATATATTGGGAAAACTGCTTTCGTATTATAGATTTTGATATGCATATAACTTGACCGGTTCCTGATTCTATCAGTAATGATGATCTTTGTATAGACGTTCAATATGACATACAATTAAGAACAGAAACACTTTTTAATTTCATACCTCTTTGCCTAAATCTAAACATTTTGTTGTTTATTTTTAGATCATTATTTGATAAGGCATATGAAAGTACAATAATTCAAAGCTATAATTCTTTTTTTCATACTGAGGTACACCTTTTAGAGGTACACATTTTAGAGGTACACATTTTAGAGGTTCACATTTTAGAGGTGCACATTTAAAGTTATCAGTTGTGAAAGAATATTGACAGCCATGTTAAATTTAAAGTGAGTTAAAAATTATATTCAGATCTAGATATAAAATGTTTCGTAAAACGACATTTCAGCCTGACCCTAACCTTTAACAAGACTTAAAACTCAAACTATGGTTAACTATAACATATTGACTGTGCATGCTGTTATTAACATGCTGACATGCAGTCCGAGACTACAAGCATGTTATAATTAAGGTCAACGACTTCCTGAATACAATTAGGTTTTTCTGTATGGAATGTTTAATGAGTTGTTAATTAAGTTGTACCTCAGACACATGGGAGCTGTTAATATTTTGGTGGGATCTCTCAATGTTCTGATGTGACGTCTCAATGTTCTGATGTGATCTTTCAATGTTCTGGTGTGATCTTTCAATGTTCTGGTGTGATCTCTCAATGTTCTGATGTGACCTCTCAATGTTCTGATGTGATCTTTCAATGTTCTGGTGTGATCTCTCAATGTTCTGGTGTGATCTCTCAATGTTCTGATGTGATCTCTCAATGTTCTGGTGGGATCTCTCAATGTTCTGATGTGATATCTCAATGTTCTGGTGGGATCTCTCAATGTTCTTTTTTCTTGGATGAATTATAAAGTGGACTGATAATTATTTCGTAAGATAAAGATTGTTACATTTTTTAAACTGCCTACACTTCAATCCCATCAACCATTATGGCACGCACTCGTCTGCTATGTTGACATGACCTGGTTTTCAAAATGTTGCCTAATATGTCGACAAAAGGTCACAAAATACATATTTACACATTTACACACGTTTGTTGACTTAAAAAATCTTCGCAATCCCCCCCTCCTTCTGAACTTTTTTTTTCTCTTTTGTAAACTTGGAGTTCTTCCTATAGAGACTCCATGAGATAACTCTGGCTCAGCAGAAACTATTTAATGTCTATATGTGGCCCGATGTACGTGTAAACTCTTATGTAGATAAATGTCAATGACACTACGGGCTAGAATTTGATTTTTTTTATACAGATAACACAATATCGAGTTAAATAACAATGAATTGTAACAAACACACAAAGATGACCTTGCTAAGTTACAGTTTTTTACTCAAGGCATTTTTCTTAGTCAAATCAGAATTGGATAACATAATATAACATGGTTACAAAGACAGTTTGTGTGGAAACACAAACTCAGAATCGGCCCCCGAAGTGGTCCACCTAGAGTCTTCACCAGGATTCGAACACGGGACTTCCGGTTCCAAGTGCTTTATCCCTCAGATACAGCCTCTCCACATATTCATTTAGCGTACACTTATATTTTTTAAAATAATAATTATTAACCTTATCGATACCTTCCAGATTAATAACATGTTACATCTAATAAAGAGAAACTGAAAAATATTTATTCATCTTACAAAATTAGATAAATTGGCAACACGAAAAAAAAAAATTATTGACCTACTTTAAGAAGTGATCTAGCTAGAAATGACTTGACAGACTTAAACAATACTTTCCCCTCGCTAACAAAAATTAACATCTCCATTGCCATTTGTCATACAAACTAGTTCTAGCTCTAGCTAGATCAGGGGTTCTCAACCTGTGGGTCGCGACGCCCTTTGTGGTCGATTGACAATTTGCTAGGGGTCGCCAAAGACCATTGAAAAAATGGATTGTTATTGTCTATTCTTCAATGGCTGTGTGTGTGTGTGTGTGTGTGTGGGGGGGTCGCGGCTAAGTGGGGGATTGTAAAAAAGGGGTCGCCGAGCATAAAAGGTTGAGAACCGCTGAGCTAGATGATAATAGATTTTAGGAAACATCAAGGCCATCTTGCAGAAATTCAGATAAACAACCAAACCGTAGAACAAGTGCATGAATATAAATACCTAGGTACAGCCATCAACAACAAACTGAAATGGAATGAGCACTGTCAAAACCTTTACACCAGAATTCACCAACGACTCTTCTATCTTAGAAAGCTAAGGAAATTTAACATCTACAAAACAATAATTAAACTTTTTTATGCAGAAACCATCAGCAGTCTAATTAACTTTGCCATCACCTGCTGGTATGGTAATACTTCACTGGCGCAAAGACATAGACTAAATAGACTAATTAAAAAAGCATCGTATATCACTCAGGTACAGCTACCATCTCTTGAAAAGATTTTTTCATGCAAGATGCCTTTCCAAAACACTCTTGATTCTTAAAGATAACCTTCACCCATTAAACCACTGTTACATAAGATCTGAACGAAGTGGTCGTCTCCTTTCCATTAGGACTAAAACAGAAAGATTTAAAAACTCCTTTATCCCACTTCGGTCAGAGTGTTACAATGTCATTTGTTGCCATCGAGAAGTTCATAGAAGTCAAATTCATGAAGGGCTGGTTGTGAATGTGTATGTGTTTCGAGTGTGAATGTTGTTTGCATTTGCATCTATATTGTTATTATTACAGGTGGTCAATTGTAGTCAAACTGAATTTCCATTTGATTATATCAATAAAAATTATCTTATCTTATCTTAACTTAAAGTATAGTTCCAAACTCATATTATAAATTATTCATACAAATAAAACTTGACACAATTCACTTGAAGTAAGGTATAATTGGATGCCAATCATGTGGTATAACGGTTATAGGCCAGATTGTATAGAAATGTCCGGGCCGATTTTAACAACCTGTCCGCCCTTGATCTTTCTCCTCCAATGAGTATGTCATTGGTGTTCTCTAGGCCGATTATAGTTTCCATCTAGTCATCACAGCGATCAGCCTACAAAGTGTCCAGAATTTGACAGGTGTCAAATGCAAAAAGGCAGGGTGACCCAGATGATAACTGGTTTTTAAGGTCAGACGTCTAGCGGCCCACGTTTCCTTAATTAGAGTAGTGTACAGGCGTTTTAAGGACACTTATCTCAATGTGCACATAATTATCACAATAAATCGTATTATTATTACATTATTCGGTATTCTTGTTAGCTTAACATCACAGAAGATCCCTGGCCAGTTTGTCCCAAAACACATCAGTTATTTCCCCTTGTGGGTAGACAATGTATGTGTTTTTATTGAGGTGATACAAGAGGTCAGCTCTGTCGTAGGTATGGATTCTTTGATGAGAAACACAAGTACTGGACGCCCTGTGTGGACAGACTCCATGTTGGCCATCTGTGGTCAGAAAAAAAAGGTCATGATTACAGTGAATAAATCGATTTCATTACAAACAAATATTTTAAACAAACGTGATATGTAACAACAAGTGAATGTTTACCTGTACCTATCCCTTAGTCCAGTGATGCCCAGCCTTATTTGGTCTGCGGGTCATTTTTAATTTTCGGCATTCGTGTCGCAATAAGCTATTTTAATAGTTTACATAAATTAATGTGATGCATGAAGTTTATCCAAAATCATCTTCTGAATATCTGGCTGCATAGATAAAACACCAAGTCGGAGCACTGAATCTAGATGTTCATCCGTGAGGCGATTACGTCACATGGTTTTAGCCCGTTTCATCATTGAAAAAGTTCACACAAATCAGTGCTTGAAAACATTGTGATCATCCTTAGCGCTTGTTTTCGAAGATTTGGAAACGCTTCTGCAGGTAACATGGAGTAGCAGTCAATAGTCTGCATCACTTGAAAAAATTTGTCAAGCAGGGATGTCTGGCTTTGTACGTCAATCAGTTCCAGTTGCAGATCTGTCGGAGCACTTGACACATCGGCAGCAAACGGATTTTCAAAAAGACGGATTTCATTTTTTAAATTCTGAAAATCCACAAAACTTTCACTGAAATGATTCATCAAGAGCCTCTGAATTTAGATCATTCTTTTTTTTAGGGAAAGACATATTTAGCTGCTTATCATTTCGTAGAGTGGTACAGGTTGGAAAGTGGACAAGATGCACACTTTCCTCCTGTTGAATGAAGAGTTCAAATTTTGTTTAGAAATCACATATGTCTGCATACACATGCAAAATCAATTTGTCTTCCCTTATAGTTCGGTGTTCAGTTCATTTAGATGTGATGTCGCATAAAATAGCCCAATCCCACAACCATGAGGGGTCGTTCAGTTGTGGCACTGGTTTTGATATTTACGTCATAAATATTTTAATTTCTTGTCTCAAATCAAACAAATGTTTTAACACCTTTCCTCGGCTTAACCAGACTCCCCCCCCCCCCCCCCCGCACTTAACTGTGAAATAGAACGTCTTCATATTCAGACTCTATTTCTGTCAGAAAATCTTTGAAAGTCTGTGATTCAACGCTTTTGTGATTTGATGAAATGTACAGTGTTAAACACAATCATCATCCCATGGTCCAAATTCAAAACCTTTCCACAGAGATTTTGTTGGTGAATGATGCAGTGAAGCTGCAGGGGTTTAGTTCCATTTGACTCAACAACTTTTTAAATAACTCTTGCTGTCATTCCGCTGTGACATCCAACCATATTTCTAGCGCCATTAGTAGTCACTCCGAATTATTATTCCAAGGAAGAGCAAGGTCCTCTATGATGGCGGACACTTCTTTGAACAGGTCTCATCCAGTTGTAGTCCAATGCATGCTCCTCATAGCTGCTAACTCTTCTGATATATCAAAATTGATGTTTGTACCGCGAATAAATACCAAGAGTTGCGCATTATCAGTTATGTCAGTGGACTCGTCAGCAGCAATAGAAAACTTTTCGAATTCTGCCGCTCTGTCTTTTAATTGTGAATGGAGATTTACCCCCATATCTTCCACTCGCCTTGTAATTGTCTTGCGAGAAAGGTTAACAGCTTCTACTGCATTCTTCTTTACAGGACAAATCAATGCTAGCAAGCACTTTTTTACACATTCGCCATCGCAAAAAGTCTTCATCGCTTAAGATGTGAGCAACTCTGTAGCTGGCCCTTGTCGCAGACTCATTTTCTTGTCTCTTTTTGTTAAATATTATTGTCAATCCCCCAATCTCTAGCCGTAATTTGGCAATCTTGTCTTCGGGGCTCAAACCAAGAATGCCACTGTTGTGACACGGTTACTGTATGTGGTCAACCATGACACACGGTCAAGTGTTGGGTATCGGAGAGTTAAGGGACTTGCGGAAAGTGACGAGTGTGTTGAAGATATGCAGAAGGAAGTGATCTAGTGGAGTTGGTTATCTGTAGATAATGTTAGCCTTGTCAATATGTTATGTTTGAATGCTTCACAATAAAAGACAGTTTATACTTAAAAGGACTTGTTTCTTCACAAAGTGTTTATATGTGTTTGGCTTCATAATGCCTTTTATTGTTATGTTCTTTAAAAACAGCCAAACTTTCTTTACAAATCAAACATGTTGGCTTACTATCATATTCCACAAAAAAGTAAAGATCTGTCCACTTTTCCTAAAAGTTTCTACATTCAGAGTCCACTTTTCGTTTCTTAGGTTTTCCCATTTTATTAAATCGCAAACATTAAACACTACGGCACCAATCACTTTGATATCAAAAGTACAAGGCCCAAAATGATGCATCAATGACACTCTGTGTTGCACACACAAGCTGTCAAGAACACGGCTAGCTCAAGACAGTAGCGGAATTTTCCAAGAATTAAAAATAGCTATCAAGTTTTATCGTCATTGAAAAAAACAAACAACACTTGTGTTCTTACAATACAAAAAATAATTATTATGAAGATTAAAATACCAAACATAAAGATGGAATTCATCAAAGAATGAGTGAGAATCCTAACTTAAAGAGAATATTTTTTCAACATTATAATTTTTTACATTTTTTTTTTACATTTTGTTCCAATGCTTTGTCGGGCCGGATAGAAGCACGCGCGGGCTGGATCTGGCACGCGGGCCGTAGTTTGGGCATCGCTGCCTTATTCTGTTGGACCGTTGAGGCACCACACAAGATTTGTCGTCCGCATTTCTCCTTTCCACTCTCTCTTTAGCCTTAGTTAGAACCTCCTCCAATGGCAGACCCGTCCATTCCTTTATGCTGTCTTCCCATCGCTTTCTCTGTCTGCCTCTTCTTCTTTTTCCTGGTACTGTTCCTTTAAGGAAGGTCTTTGCGAGCCCCGAAGATCTTGTAATATGGCCATATATTTTTAGCTTGATTTTTTTAATGATAGTTTAGCAGGTAATCATGGGGTCCAAACACTGCAGTAACACTGTCTCTAATTTCTTGGTTTCTGATGCGGTATTTAAATGTGATACCTAGGATCCTTCTGTAGCATCTCAATTCCATTGCTAGGATCCTCCTCTCTAGCTCTGCAGTCAGCGTCCAAGACTCACAAGTATATAAACAACGTGGCCATGACCAGGGAGCGCGTCAGTCTGATTTTGGTACCGCGAGCTATGCCTTTGTCTTTCCATAGTATTATTTAATACTTCAGTGGATTTGTCTGCGTAAGTATTGATAAAACATGTAGGTCACAGCAAGATCTGCATATCCAGGTAAACTACCGCACTCTTGCAATCTCCAGTGCAATGACTTATTGTATGTTTTGTAAGTTTTGTCTACAACAGTGTTTCCCAAACTGTGTTCCGCGGAACCCTAGTGTTCCGCGAGGTCTGAATAGGTGTTCCACAAACTACTGGAATAATTAACTAGTAAGTCACCGCGTAAATTAATCTCTAAAAATAAGCAAAAAGAGTTCCGCTAAATCAGTGTTTCTCAAACTTTTTTTGTCTGGCGGCACACTAAAAAAACTAAAAAAATTTCGCGGCACACCATGAAGAGCAACAGTTGTTTCATAATAAAAAGAAAAAAAGATTTGACCTGTTTTTAAGTATTACATTTAATGTGAAGGGTGTGCCTGTTTTTGAGAAAAAATGCGATCTAATCGAAGCTCCAGAGCCGACAAACAAACTCGCATTTCATCATCTATTGTAAGAAGTCTCTCTCTTTTCTTAGACTTGATTTCAGTCAGTGCTAAAAATTCAAACTCACAAAACCATGAAGATGCAAATGGAAGAATTATTTTGATTGCTTTTAAACTGATAGAAGGATATAACTTGTTGATTGAAATCCAAAACACATCCAGGCTTTTCTCTGCAAAACTTGACTTTAGAAATGCATCGTTTTTTAAATCAATGATGAGCTGCTCTTCTTCATCAGTTGTCAGATTGTAGCTTCATTGTTTCCAAATGGATAGCTGACCCATCCCATAGTCATAACTTCCAACTATTGGAAATGATTCCTGCAATGCTGACTGTAGGTGTTTTAAAGTGTCCAGAATTTCGGGGGTTATTTCTTTATTTGAAGCACATTCATTGTAAGTAAGAAAGCAGTTGAAGACTCCTTTCGAGATCTTACTTTGCCACAAAGGTAATTTTTCACCAAATGACTTCAGTTTTGAGGATGCAGTGATGATTGTTTCGATGTTCCTTGAAGATTTTAATTCAATGAAGACCTTAACCCACCAAATCTCGTCATGAATCGAAAATCCAAAGTATTTTATTTCAGCTTCCAAGAATGAAATCAGCTCAGCCTTGAGTTGGACGACACGCTTTAACAGTTTCTCCCCGGAGAGCCAACGAACGTTGGTGTGATACAGGAGACATTTGTAGTCTGAATCCATTGCTTCACAAAGCTCTGGGAAAAGTCGGGATGCAAGCAGTCGAGATTTGATGAAGTTTATAACTTCAATCACTTGATCCAGAGCAGACATCAAATCTTTCGGGCAAAGATTTGAAGGCAAGAGCTTCTCTGTGGATCATGCAGTGAACAACTAATACTTTTGGATTTTATTGACGCACAAGAGTGACGAATCCCTTTCTATTCACCCGCATGGAAGGACAGCCATCGGTGCAAACACTGACACAGTTTTTCCACTGTAGTTTGAAGAGCAAAATGTTTTCGTTCACCACTTTAAAAATATTTTCGCCTTTGGTCGTAGTTGGTAAGTCTTTGCAAAATAAGAATTCGTTGGCACATTTTTCATCCCTTATGAACCGAATAAAAGCTAGCAGCTTTGCTTTGCCACTAACGTCAGCGGATTCATCAACTTGACGAGACCACAGCAGCGACACTTCATCGTCAGTCACGTCGAAGTGTTCGCAGATTTGGTCTTGTAAATCTGACAAAAGTCTTCAATTCTGCGCGAGATAGTATCATTTGACAAAGGAATTTTTTTTAACTTTTTCGGCGGCATCGGGTCCTAGAATAGTTTCAACAACTATTGCTAAAGCTGGTGCAATGACTGATTCAGTCTCTGTGTGTGCGTTCTTGCGTTTTGCTAATAACTGAGCAACCTTATAACTTGCAATCAATCCCTTTTTTGGCAGCTTTAGGTAGTTCGTAAGTTTCTTAGCTTGTTTATTTTGTTGAGCCCTAATGTTTTCGAAGTATTTCTTCGGTTGCGCTTTTACAACTGGGAGTTTTGTTTCCAAGTGTCTTTTCAATTTGCTTGGAACAAGCGCCTCATTCGACAGAGTTGCATTGCAGATCATACAGAAAGGCAATGGAGAATCTTCAGGTCCAGAAGATATGAAACCATCTCCGATGTAATCTTCTTTGTACCTTCGTTTGGTCCCTTGCTTTTCATTTAACGCTTTTGCAGTTTCATTCTTGCTAACGTATTTCTCCATGGATAACAACGAATAATGCTTATTGATAATTTGTTATGATTAGTATACACATAACTAATTTACATGAAACACATCGCTTATTATTATCGTTACCAATTCAAGAACTGCTGTGCGTCTGCTAAGGCGGCCTACATTTGAGTCATTATAATAATATATGTATAGTGGACAATTCCATAACCTGAAGAGCCTGAAACCTGAAAACTCCCGCGGCACACCTGCAAATCTTCGGCGGCACACTAGTGTGCCGCGGCACACAGTTTGAGAAACACTGCGCTAAATACTCAGAATGTGCGAAGTGATCCTTAAAGGAACAAGTTTGGGAAACACTAAAGCATACAAACTGACAATAATTCAACAGCCTTGTTACATAGAGATCTAAACCCTAACCATAAACATACGGTAAAGTTCTTACCTGCATTTCGAAGTTACACCAGGTGCTGTTGAGAAGATTTCGTGTGAGAACCACTAAAGTTTTCCGACTCTCTTTGACGGCAGTCACAATGTTGGAAGCGATGAATTCCCCCACAGCAAAGTCTCGTCCATGGACCAGGACTGACAACTTGCGTTCAGTCAACTCTAAGAAAAATGTTATAAAGCATGAATTTATCCCTCGGAAAAACGTACACCTGTCTAATACATAATATCTCAGTTATAGTGTCTATGCCTAACAACATAAGATCTCAGTTATAGTGTCTATGCCTAACAACATAAGATCTCAGTTATAGTGTCTATGCCTTACAACATAAGATCTCAGTTATAGTGTCTATGCCTTACAACATAAGATCTCAGTTATAGTGTCTATGCCTAACAACATAAGATCTCAGTTATAGTGTCTATGCCTTACAACATAAGATCTCAGTTATAGTGTCTATGCCTAACAACATAAGATCTCAGTTATAGTGTCTATGCCTAACAACATAAGATCTCAGTTATAGTGTCTATGCCTAACAACATAAGATCTCAGTTATAGTGTCTATGCCTAACAACATAAGATCTCAGTTATAGTGTCTATGCCTAACAACATAAGATCTCAGTTATAGTGTCTATGCCTTACAACATAAGATCTCAGTTATAGTGTCTATGCCTTACAACATAAGATCTCAGTTATAGTGTCTATGCCTTACAACATAAGATCTCAGTTATAGTGTCTATGCCTAACAACATAAGATCTCAGCAATAGTGTCTATGCCTAACAACATAAGATCTCAGCTATAGTGTCTATGCCTAACAACATAAGATCTCAGCTATAGTGTCTATGCCTAACAACATAAGATCTCAGTTATAGTGTCTATGTCTAACCAAAGTTATAGTATCTATACCTAACCATACAAGTTATAAAATCTCAGTGTCCAGGGCTAATATCATCAGATCAAGCCAACATGCATATCAAGCAGCTCCGGGTATACATAACTAATACTCCTGAATATCATTATAACAAAGGAATAGTCTATTTATAGCGTTGCAGTATCACCTGGTACAAGGTTTCCCAAAATGAAGTCCTCATCCTTATAAGCATAGGAAATAAACACGTCATAGTGAAACTGTTCAGATTTAGCAGTGTTTTTTATTTGACCTTTCACCATCAAGTAGGCGGCGTAATATACATATCTGAGTCTCCAGCGAAACCTATAAGATAAAAAGAGAGCCAATATTCTTTTTTATTTTATAGTGTGTCTTATTTGTAGTATTTGCAATGCAAAAATTTCCAACTAAATGTTAGTCATAAAAAAAAAAACAAGAAATCTCTAGATTGTTATTTAAGCTTTGTTTCGTAATCAGCATATCATTTATGCTGAAGGTTAGGGTCAGAGTGCTAAAATGAGTGCAGTATTTCATGCGAACTCGTAACAGCATATCTGGTGCTGACAAAGTCGTCCTCCAGAGGACTATTACAGTTTTCTTCTCAACTAATGCGCTTGTCCTCGTTGGGTCACAAATGAACGAACCTAAACACAGTAGTGCAAAAACATTTTAAAAAGTAAAAAAAAAACACCATGATTCATCCCAAAAAAGGCCCCTCTTTTTGTGACTGTAGAGCCCTATTCAGGAGAAATTTTCCAGTCCACAAACTTCGGTTGGCTGCCTGGTCGAGTGGCATGCGCTCTAGACAGTCGCCTATATGGTCCCGATCAGTCTGCCATATAGTTTAACATAGTGATTTATTTAGGACAGTCTTTGACAATTTACTAACCAGTACAGCACCGCGACAATCACACAGGAGACCATACCAGGGCCGACCGTAGGTAAAGGCAAACTAGACAACCGCCTAGGGCAGGGGTTCTCAACCTGTGGGTCGCGACCCCCTTGGGGGTCGATTTAGGATTTGCCAGAGGTCGCATAAGACCATCGAAATTATGGATTGTTATTGTCTACTCTTCTGTATGTGTGTTTGTGTGGGGGGGGGGTCGCCGCAGAGTGGGAAATTGTAAAAAGGGGTCGTCGAGCTTAAAAGGTTGAGAACCGCTGGCCTAGGGCCTCCAAATGGTGGGGGCCTTGCACAGGACTCAAAAAATTTTTCCGAGGAGAAATAGAGAAACTTGTGCCCATTGTTATTGTTATAGTACACTTTTTTTTAAATTGCGTAATTTTATTTTTTTCGCTGCTTAGGTTTTCTTTTTCTATTTCATTAGGCCACCACATTCTTTTCGCCTTTGGCCTCCAACTATCAAAGACCGGCCCTGACCATACAAAAAATAAATTCTACACTATTCTAATATAGAGATTTAGCTAGGACAGTGTTACTCACCTGTACAGCACGGCTACTACCACGAAAGAGACCATACACAAAGTTGCAGAGATGACTACCAGGAAGAGGATGGAGTGGTCAGCACACCTTCTGCCAAGAAACTGCAATGTCTCCATATAGGCATCTTGTATCAGCACCGCGCTAGACGTATTCTCATATCTACACATGTAATTGGGGAAGTTGGCATCAAAAGCCCTGGAACTGGTCATCCATTTCAAGAAGTCAATGTTAGTACAGTCACACTGGATCGGCGCGTAAGACAAGTCGATAACGACAGAATGATAAGTCAACAATTGGTCAATATGTTGTCGTGTCTCAAGGGGAAGAGTACTCAGCTGGGTGTGACTCAAATTCAGCAAACTTAGGTTGAACAGATTCAGAATACTCACGTTAAATGCCCACATGTTGTTCTGACTCATATCGACCTCTTCCAAAAGATTCAAGTTTTTAAAAATCTTTTTCTGGACTGTGGTCAGAGCGTTTTTTGAAAGGTCAATTATTCTAAGATTTTTTAAGTGTTTAAACACTTTCTGGTTGATGTTGTGTTCAAAAAAGTCTTGCAGCTGATCGTTTCGGAGTCTAAGTTCCTGTAAGGCACCAAGATATTGAAACATTTGTGGCGCTATGTCCTTGACACTGCTGTCACTTATAAATAGCTTCAAAATTTTATGCAACCCTATAATGGGACCTTGAAGTAAAGGGAAATAATTATTACAAAAAATCAAAGATTCGAGCGAGTTACTCGAATTGAAGGTCAGTTCTGTCAGACGGTACCTTAGACCAGTGAATCTCAAATCAAGACAAAGTAAATTTGGCGGGAGAGTGATTATAAGTGGCCTTGAACTTGTGAACATGTGCTGTGGTGAGGAGCACCGAGTGTCGCCTTCTGGCTGTGGTACGTACTTTGGTATGTTTGGCAAATAAGCGCCCCCATTCAGTTTAAGTACTTTGACACTCTTTAGTGTATAAAGATCATTAAAATACTCTCCATAGAGAAATCTATTAGCCCCAACGATAATGTAGGTCAAATTAGGGGGAAGCAACTGAAGAGCTCCAGTTTCAATGGACTCAAAGTTATTTCCCTGGGCCTCTAGATATATTAAAGACGTCGGAAAACTCGCTGTTATATCATGGTTTATGAATATAGATGGTGAATAAGAAGACTCGATAAAGTTCATTATTAATGTAGTTATGTTGTAATGACGAATTTCTTTCAAAGCAGACATGAAAGATTTAACACCCAGATCTGTGTTGAAACTAATGTCCAGAAGTTTCAAGTTAACCAATGGCTTGAATACATCGTTGTTTAGATTGTCACCTTGAAGATTGCATCCACTTAGATTCAGTTTACTTATCTGATAGATGTTAGATAAGGCACTTTTACTCAGAGACTTAATGTTACAGTAACCTTGAGATAAGTCTAAAGTTTTCAGCTTGGTTAAATTTTTAAAATGTTCTCCGAAAACCAACGAATGAAAACCATCTAAATAAAGACTCTCCAAGTTGGTCAGATTAGCCAAAACTTCATCGGGGAAGTGAAGGCCAGTTTGATGATGGCTGTTTGGGTTACTGTGAAGCTTCAAACATCTAAGCGAAACTAAATCAGAAAACACGCCATTCGGGAATGTCTCCTTAAAGTACACCAGGCTATTGTTCCCCAGATTTAGCCAAATTAAATTGACAAGTCCCCAAAACGAGCCAACTTGAAGATGAGTCAAATTATTGAAAGACAAGTCTAAATAATTCAACTGAGAGTATCTACAGAATGTACAGTTTGGTAGCACTGCAATGGCGTTGTAATCGAGTCTCAGTTCCTGAATGCTGTGAGGAAGATTGTTGGGAACATTTTTCAAACCAAGTCCTGTACAGTTACAAGAAATACTTCTACACGTACATTGGTCGTGAATTTTACTGCTCAATCTTGGTACGCCATCGTCTTCACTCGAGACAAGACCCAGTGTTTTTGGATGGGTGCTTTCTAAATAGTCTTTGACATTGTTGACTACATCCGGTTTGAATGTCTCTTTGAAATAGTTGGCGTCCCAATCGCAGGCATCCTCTTGGCTCTGGGACTCTTGCAAATATTCTATACAATCATCATCGTAGATCTTTATTGGCCAAGCCACTTCGATCCAAGTGATTACCATTAAAATCAATACTTTCTTCATCCCTTTGGATAAGGATGTTTACATTGAGCTCTTTTTTTTTTTTTTCAAGGGAAAAAAAAATGGATGCGTGTCAGAACTGAAACTACAGTTTATAATGATGCCAACAGAAGTAAAGCCAGAGTTTGTCTGTAATGTTAACGTCTTTTCAGATTTGGTCTTGTTATTTTCTCCATAAATTATCTGTGCGCCTGAAAGTAGATTTAATAAAAGAAGGTTTATAGAAACATGATTTTGTGCATTTATACTGATTATATAATAATAATAAAAAAGAAAAAACCGCTACCATTATCGATATCGCCGTACCACTGTCTCATAATTTAAGAAAAACTGAGATAGAAAAACAAAGAAAATATGGGAACCTGGGCTTGGAGATTAAGCGTCTATGGAAATTGACCAAAATAACAATATACCCCATTGTTATATCAACCGAGGGAATAATAACAACTGACCTCACAGACACCTTCAAGGCCCTTAACATTCCTAGGAACATCTTCGTAGCCTGTCAGAGGGCGGTACTGCTGCAGACCTGCCACATCACCAGAAAATTCCTCAGTGGAAACTGTTAAAGGGACTACGATGAATTTTGTTTCTCTTTAGCGAAACTCGACCCTGGCAGCGCCAGAGAATGACTACTCGTTCATTTCTAACATAATAATAATAATACAACATTGATAAGGCTGCTTCCTTAGCATGGCTCAAAGCAGGTCATCTCTACCCTGAAACAGAAGGCTTTGTCACAGCAATACAGGACAGAGTAATTAAGACAAAAAATTACGAGAAACATATCTTAAAACTCAATATTGTTGACATATGCCGAAAATGTGGAAATGTGGGTGAGTCAATTGAACACAAAAAATGGCAGGATGTCCAGCCCTATCGGAAACTGCCTACCTAGGTCGCCATAACCAAGTTGCAAAGCACAGACAGATGGAATGAGTTCATATAAGCTTAGTAAAACAGATTGATATGCTCCTTGGTCATGGCCAATTTCTTTTATGCTCATGAATCTTTGAAGCTGACTGCAGAACTAGATAGAAGGATCCTAGCCATGAAATCGAGATGCTATAGGAGGATCCTAGCCATGAAATCGATATGCTATAGGAGGATCCTAGCCATGAAATCGAGATGCTATAGAAGGATCCTAGCCATGGAATCGTGATGCTATAAAAGTATCCTAGCCATGAAATCGAGATGCTATAGAATGATCCTAGCCATGAAATCGAGATGCTATAGGAGGATCCTAGCCATGGAATCGTGATGCTATAGAATGATCCTAGCCATGAAATCGAGATGCTATAGGAGGATCCAAGCCATGAAATCGAGATGCTATATGAGGATCCTAGCCATGGAATCGTGATGCTATAGAATGATTCTAGCCATGAAATCGAGATGCTATAGGAGGATCCAAGCCATGAAATAGAGATGCTATAGGAGGATCCAAGCCATGAAATCGAGATGCTATAGGAGGATCCTAGCCATGAAATCGAGATGCTATAGAAGGATCTAAGACATGAAATCGAGATGCTATAGGAGGATCCTAGCCATGGAATCGAGATGCTATAGAATGATCCTAGCCATGAAATCGAGATGCTATAGAAGGATCCTAGCCATGAAATCGAGATGCTATAAAAGGCTCCTAGCCATGAAATAGAGAAGCTATAAAAGGCTCCTAGCCATGAAATCGAGATGCTATAAAAGGCTCCTAGCCATGAAATCGAGATGCTATAAAAGGATCCTATGTATCACCTATTAAGACCGCATCACGAATGAGAAAATTCGAAACAGTATCACAATGGCAACTGAGCTTCATGATGACCTGCTGATCATTGTCAAAAGACTAAAAATTTAAAACGTGCGCCAGGGGCAAAGTACTTTATTGGCGCCCCCTCCACCATTTACAATGAACATATATAGCCCCCCCCCCTGAGGGTAGCGCCAGGGGCATCGTGCCCTATTGCACCCCCACCCTACGCCTCTGGTATGTCCATTTCAGTAGGTTATCAGGGCTCGCAAAAACCTAAACATTGTACTTTATTGGCGTTCCCCTCTCCCAATTACCATGAACATATATAGGCGCCTCTGTGTGTCTGACGTCCATAAGAGGGTAGCGCCCGGGGCATCGTGCCCATGCCCCCCCTCTCACTACGCCTCTGGTATGTCCATATACTTCGGTCATCAGGTCTCGCAAAAATCTTTTTAGAGTGTGACAGAGTGAATGAGAGTACAGTCCGTGTTAAGTCATTCAAGGCTAAAGACAGCAAAACGAAGAAAGATTACGTGTGGTGCCCCAACAGTTCAACACTGCGAAGGTGAACAAAGAGTATATCACATTGGAGTCCTATTTACTCTTTCTCTCCTAACTGACAATAACAACGTTGATTTGACCTCATTAAATTAAATTATTGTATATTTTTATTTTTTTTTGCATTCCCCTTTAATTCTATACCAAATACAACATTTTCTGATAACAAACAACAAAGCTATTGAAGCTTAATCATAACAGGGGTAGTGAAATAGTAATGAGCAAACTGAAGAAATTCGTCGAAACGTGGAAAAATAAATACGGAGAGAAAGAGTTAACTGACTCTCTCTCTGCACGGATCCTTGATGGTTGGACTGTCGTTCTGTTGCCTTGATGGTCCCGGGCTCATACCCTGCCCACTGCCATCCCCGAGAGGTTTCGACTAGGAGGTAGATTATCTTCAACTCTGAAGGAACATCCGAAACATGTAAAGAAAAAATATAAAATGTGCATTAAAACGAATAGATTCATAATTTTAAATTTCGCATTACTGTGTTCTTAAGAATATGCACTCATGATACTGTCTTTAATTCACTTACAAGAACCACTAGTACCTTACTTCTACTAACAACTGTCTGGTCCAACACCACGCCGTATCTAAATCAACACTTGTCTTAGTTCGAACTAGATCCATTCATGTTAGTCCTTAAACCTATGTCTAATTTCTTCCCTATCGTCTTGTCCCCCAGATTCTGTTAGCACCCCACATTTCTCGCTGTGTTATATATGCTGCGTGTCCCAAACTGTATTCTTGACTGGTACACCAGTGGTTCCCAAACGTTTTTCCATAAGAGAATACTTCGCACACCCTGAGTATTTACTGGAACACTTTGATTACTTTTAAGAAAGGTTTATTCCAGTGGTGGCCTACTTTGTCAATTATTCCAGTAGTTTGTGGAACTCCTATTCAGGCCACTGGCGGATCCAGGGGGGGGGCGGTAGGGGCGATCGCCCCCCCCCCCACTCGGCCGACCCCCCCCCTTGGGGGGGGGCGGACGAATTTTAGTATAGAATTCACACAATTTGTATACGAATTTATTACTTATGTTAATAATATATACTAATTATTTATATTTCAACCTATTTTTAGATTATTTCGCCCCCCCCCCTTCTAGTAATTTGGCCGATTTGGTAGGGTCGGGAGGGGGCGATGGCATCAATCCGCCCCCCCCCCCCCACCATAAACTTTCAAGTGGGGGGGGGGCGGTCCTATTTATTTGTAGAAATCACAGCTTGCTAACAGAATCAATTAAATATCTATATGATTAAAACTTTTTATTGGTATTTTAACAGGTCTTTATATTATGTCGTTCATCTTTGGCCGATTGGAAGGGGAGGAGCGAATACCTCTACTGCCCTTCCCATCTAAACCCTTTGAGTGGGGGGGGGCGGTCCTACTTTTATGGAGAAATCATAGTATGTGAACAAATTAGTCGAATATCTATATAATATAAACAGGTGGAAGTGCGATACATTCAATCACCTTCCCCCCCATCTGACAAACCAATACTTTTTCTTTTTGTATTATAGTAAGAAATTACAAAATAAAAAAAATCTGTCACTAATACAATTTATATATGCTATAAAGTAAATTCTTATATCGAGTCGCCCAACCCCTATTCTTTAATGCAAAATGCAATCATTAGCAGAAATTATAAAAAGGGGGGAGGATTAATCGTTTTCATTTTACCGCCCTTCCCCTTTCCAGACAGAGTTTGTGTAATTTGACATGAATTTATCATAACTATTTTAAGAAAGACTTTGCTTTGGAAAAGTTATAATTCAAACGAAATTTTTCAATATATCAGTCACGGTTGAGATGAGTTCAAAAGCCAGATAATCTTTTCCTAGTCGACTTTTTCCAACCTTTATCTCATATTTTTCTAGTTAAATAAATTTAGGACTATAACTCACAATTTATGCTTACATTTTATTGAATATTATTAATCGAATTTTTTTTTTCGGCGGCGATCCTCAAAGCCTTAATCTAAATATGTGGTGTATCTTATCTTTTCAAAGAACAAATCGGTTGTATTTGCAATGTATTAAGGGACTATAAATTCATATTAGAATATTTGAATATTTTTCCATATTATTCAAAAGGCCCTTTATAATAGAATGAATAATGAGCTGTAGGTCAGGAGAATGCGTTACTGCAGTGAAGAATGCCAAAAAAACGCTTTTAGCGTTGAGGTTTCGCCCCGAACCTCACTGATGAATAATAAGCTGTAGATGTCAGGAGAATGCGTTTCTACAGTGAAGAATGCAAGAAAACGCTTTTGGAGTCGTGGCTTCGCCCCGAACCCCACTAATAAATAATGAGCTGTAGATGTCAGGAAAATGCGTTTCAGACGTGAAAAATGCAAGGAAACGATTTTTGCGTCGGGGCTTCGCCGCGAACCCCACTGATAAACAATGAGCTGTAGATGTCAGGAGAATGCGTTTCTGCAGTGAAAAATGCAAGAAAGCACTTTTTGCGTCGGGGCTTCGCCCCGAACCTCACTGATAAATAATGAGCTGTAGATGTCAGGAAAATGCGTTTCAGACGTGAAAAATGCAAGGAAACGATTTTGGCGTCGGGGCTTCGCCGCGAACCCCACTGATAAACAATGAGCTGTAGATGTCAGGAGAATGCGTTTCTGCAGTGAAAAATGCAAGAAAGCACTTTTTGCGTCGGGGCTTCGCCCCGAACCTCACTGATAAATAATGAGCTGTAGATGTCAGGAGAAAGCGTTTCGGCAGTGAAAAATGCAAGAAAGCACTTTTGATTGTCGGGGCTACGCCCCGAACCCCACTGAGGAAACTTACAGCGCTTTCCCAGACCCCCAAGCGTGCAAGAGAAAGGCCTCAACATGACTGTTTTTTTTTCTGTTTTTTTTTTCGCCGAAGATTGAGAAACAGTCTTATTTAATCTCATATATCGAATATATATATATATATATATATATATATATATATATATATATATATATATATATATATATATATATATATATATATATATATATATATATATATATATATATATATATATATATGCTGTACGCACGTTTATGCATAGGGTTAAGGTTTACTGGGCGTTAGGGTTAGGGTTTGGAAAAAAATCGCCCCCCCCCCCCCACTCCAAAATTCTGGATCCGCCAGTGATTCAGGCCTCACGGAACACTCGGGTTCCGCGGTACACAGTTTGGAAAACACTGCCCTACACTGTTGTCCGCTAAATTAGTTCCCTTTTAGTTGTAGTGCCCATGTAAAGGCATTAGTCTCAAACTGAACAGATGTAGACCACTGACATGACTCAGTCATGAGTCTGCTGCAGGTCGAGCAATAGATCCGTGAACGATCGTGCCATAAAGCTTAAACAAAAATACTACAGCCCCTCGACCACAGATGTGATTTATGTATCAGTTGTCGTCCTTGATCTGTTTACATGTCTTCTAAGCTAGTCATTCGAATGTGTTCACACAATGAAAGATGTGTGTTCTGGCTGATTCATGCCACCCATTTCATTCTATAATGGCACTAGAAAAGTAGCTGCCTGGGCGTGTGTTTTGCGCGCTGGACTGTCGTTAGGTTGTCTCGATGGTCTCGGGTTCCGCTCCCATCCCCCCGTCGTCCTGCGGGAGGTTTGGCCTAGGAAGTAGATTATCTTCAACTCTGAAGGAACATCCGAAAACATGTCAAACATTTTGCAAAACATTTTACTAACAACAATTTACTAACATGAGAGTTGTTTGTTGTGTTTAAACATCGTCATTTGAATGTGTTCACAACATGAGAGTTGTTTTGTTGTGTTTAAACCTTGAGTGCACTAAAGGGCAGGGTTTTTAGATTCAAGTGTTTTTAATTTGTCTAGAACAATGATGTCCAACCTAATTTAACCTGCGGGCCAATTTAATTTCCGACACTCGTGATGCGGGCCACATGAGCCTAAATGTACCAAATAATAATTAAAAAAAAAACATCAGCCACGCTATCTTTACAAATCAAATGTAATGGCTTATTATCATATTTAAAAAAATCCGTTCACTTATACTGGTAGATTCTAAATTCCACTTGTAGTTTCTTCAACTCTCCCATGTCATAAACGTACAAATGTCAAAGGTTATGTTGCCAATGTATCAGAGAGACCTAATGTAGGTAAGATACATTTTTCAAAAAAATTTAAAAAAAGGGGTGGATTTTTCTACTCTTTGTGCCGACGTTTTGGCGGGCCGGATCGAACCGGATCTGGCCCGCGGGCCGTGGTTTGAGCATCACTGGTCTAGAACAATGGCATTTCTGCCTCTCTTGTTACTATGTGTAATTTTTTAAAATTCATTTTTAACTTCCCTTTAACACATACTGCAACACACACACACACATAACACACACACACGTACATTGCAACACACATGCAATGAAACACACCCAAAGATTATTTTTTTTTCAAAATGATATGTAATAGTCTTAAAGTCACATGACACAAACTTGAGAGTCGGTTTGTCAACATGTCTTCCTGTATGGACTAGCTCAATTAGCTTTGGTTTGTAGTATTTCTAAGTAAATCGTTGAATCTGTCTAGTAGTTAAACCATTTTTTGTTTCTAACAAGTTTATGTGTTTAGCAGTGGCGTAGCACGGTACCCATGTCCCGGGTTCAAGAATAAGTTGATGGGTCCCTCCCCCCATATAACAAAAAAATAGAGTAGTTTGCATGTATCGGTACATTTACTAAAAGACATTAGAGTTCATGAACACAGATGACAGAACCATTTAAGACCATGTTTAAGTACTGTTTAGCAAAGTGAACATAATGAGCAAGCAGCTGCTTTTGTTAAAACAATGCCAGAAGGCATTGGAAAACCATCGTAGCCTTGACATCCTAAGTAATATGGTGATATTTTATGACTTAAGACTAAGACAGCATTATTGATCCATATGGATCTAGATATTATATGTAACTACTAAGTTTCTCTTGGAGGCCCTAAGATAGAGGTGAATCCGACCCTGGCCCAGTGGTTGTTACCCCATGGGGTGTGGGCCCCTAAATAGTCGTGGGCCCGGATTCATTGAACCCCTTCGTGCCATAGATGCTACAATGGAGAGTCTAAAAAAAAAAGACTTTTTTTTTTAATCACGACTCTAGAGGGCCCCCTTCTATAAGCGATTAACATAAAATCTTTAAAATTTTATGCGAAACTTAATGGAATCAATGCTGCCCTTCCGCTGGACCTACCGGCCCAAATGAGTATCCGCCCACCTGGCCCGAATACCCCCAGTCCGCTTCTGAATAGAGGAATTGTAAAAATACTTTTGTCGTTACAACAGGGCACAACATCTATACTTCATGTAGGTTCGATGCTTTGAATGTAATAGGTTTTTCAAAAGAAATACCGGACTTCACTGCCACCTTGGAGTTTATTGAAGATAAGGTTTACGCTTCTTTTCTAATACGAGGGCTGAGCTTATAATAATATTATGCAAATTTAAAATGCATTTGAATATAATGACCCTTATAAGAAAATCCAAATTAAACGTATTCTAATTTTGAATCCAGTTCTAGATTTCTATTTATTTCTCCACGTATAATGTATAGGTATACTTATAGATCTAGAAGTGGCAGTGGCTGAGTGGTAAATCTCTTTGCTTCCTAACTGGGGGTCGTGGGTTCGAATCCCGGTGAAGACTGATATTTTTACATTCTTTATTCCATCAGGTCGCTTCTTGAGTCCAGTCGGCTCTAATGAGTACCTGACATTAGTTGGGGAAAACTAAAGGCGGTTGATCGTTGTGCTGGCCGCATGACACTCTTGTAAACCGTGGGCCATAAAAACAGATAACCTTTACATCATCTGCCCCATATATCACAAAAGGTAACTCAACTTTGCATATAGATCTAAGTATTTTGCTTTTAATGTACCTGCTTTGAAACATATTAGGAACACAGAACCTCTGATGAAGGAATCACCGTTCAGAGTCGCACTGACCTACCAAAATTAAATTTACTTACATGCGAGTTCAAAGTAATACCGCTTTGATTAGATGGCGAATAGTTCTACTCTTGTAACCGTCAATAATAAATGTGTTCAATTGTTCCTACGCATTCGTAAATATTGTTATGGTAAAACTATTTATAGCGCTGGGTGACACATAGCATAACCTACGGGTGTTTTTTTGGGATGTTATATTATGACTTTTATTGACTTAATTTAACATGTTTACAGAAAGCTAGTATGTTTTTGAAGTGATTATCGAAAACAGGATTCAAGTGGCGACTAAGCACGACAAAAAGGTAATACTAGCCAAGGAAGTTGTTTCCCCTGACAAAACAAAATTTATGGAAACGTGGATGTCTATAAATAGCTTTCTCCTCCACTCTGTATTTCAAAAGTGAACATTGCATTATTGCATTATGTTTTTGGTCTAAAATTTTATTTGTGTATATTTTGATGAAATATTCAATAAGGCAATACTTAAATAAAAACAAAACAAAAAAAGATTATCTAAGGGAAAGATGACATAGTTTGACCTTTCTGGACTCATTAATTAGTTACTATTATTTGATCAACTAATTGTTTTTTTTTTCAACTAATTGTTTTTTTTCTATTGATTCGTGTATTGTCATCGACTATGAATATTTATGCAAATCTCATTTGACCACAGAATTGGAAGTGAGAGAAAAAAAATGTGACAAAAAGTATTAAGGGGAATAAATCCGTATATACATCCACATGTCTCATTAAGTAGCAAGTATTTCCTTTATTTCGAAATCAAATGAGATATTTAATGACCAATATTTAATTAACTATTTTTTTTTAAATATTTCGATTGATTCATGTTTTGTCAGACGCAATAAATAATTGTGCAAAGTTTCAACTTGATCCTAGAATGGTAAATGGCAGAAATAACATGTTTCAACTTTTTACCTAACAGACAAACAAAGAGAGTTGATATTAGCTTTTTAAAAACGCAAAGAATATCTTAGTAAAAAATGTAAAGTACCCCTTTCAGACATGGCTATCAGGCAGATGATATAAAGGTCTTTGGTTTCGTTTACCGACGGTTAACAAGGGTAACATGTGGCCAGCACAACGCTTAACCGCAATCACTTTCCTAAACTAATGCCAGGTATTCATTGGAATTGAGTGGACTCAGGGGCATCTTAAATTTCCAAAGTTCGAAACACCAACCTTCACAGAGGTTTGAACCCGAGACTCCACGGTTCGAAATCCAAGCGTTCTACCCCTCCTCCCCCCCCCTGAATATCCAAGTTCAACAAAGATGATAATGAATTAGTTCGTAGCTCAAAAAAACAAGCCCAACTAGTCAAATGACTCAATGTTACAGCTTTGTAAAAAATGTTTGTAAAGTGTTTTACATGTTTCGGATGTTCCTTCAGAGTTGAAGATAATTACTTCCTAGTCCAAACCTCCCGCAGGACGGCGGGGGATGGGAGCGGGCGGGGTTTGAACCCTGTACCATCGATAAATCTGAACGACAGTCCAGCGCGCAAATCGCACGACCAGGCAGCCATCCTATTATTTCTATTATATCTCTATATTTCAATACCTCTCTAATAAGTACCTTAGTTTCTATCGAGGTCTAGGTGTCCCTGGGTTCAGCTGTAATTACATCAAAACAATTAAACATCTCGATCTAAGCACAGATACTTAAACTTCATGGTACATATCACACGCTGGACTCTCTCTTCTCTCTGACAACTAACACACTTCCGGTCATTCGCGCATGCGTTCCAACTAACATGTATCTGTAAACATAGATTATACACACATACCGACATTCATCCCGTGACACTCAATTTTGTACAGAAAGTCTCCAATAATATCAAAATACTTCAATTATAAACGTCACTTATATTGACAGATATACACAGCTCTCTAGTAGACAGTAGAACGAAGATGGGGAACGATACAGAAATGGCACTTGAACTCACTTTGAGATCCCCACTTTCGAGATTTCTGACCCCTCCCACTTCCCGTCCCCCATTGAAACTTTGCAACAAGTATTTCATTGTTCCTGACAAAACACGAAAAACAAAACAAAACAAAACAAAAAAAAAAACAACTTCGCCAATTAGTTCAATAGTAATATTAGATCATTCATTGTTCTCATGAAGCTACGTTTTTCATTTCTGAAAGCGAAAAATTTAATTTTTAAAATCAACTATGTTTTTTTTTTTCTTGAGGCTTTGAATAAGAAATTGACCCATTGCAAAACTATTAGATAATCACTGTATGACATCAGTTAGGCCAGGTTCACATTTAACTTCACTTTCACCTGTCCTTTGGTCAGCTGGACCGTTGGGGCACCACACAAGATCTGTCAACCTTCTTTCTCCATTCTTCTCTTTCATTTGCCTTTGATAGAATTTTATTATGATGTTCTTTCTGAAAATATTAAAACCTGCCTTTTTTTTTAACTAGGTGGACCACTTCGGGGGCCTATTTTGAGTTTGTGTTTCCACACAAACTGTCTTTGTAACCTTGTTTTAATAAGAATATGGATTTGAATTGTGTTGAAGACTAAGACTTAAGACTTCTTTATTGATCCTTACGGAAATTTGTTGTGATTACAAGGACTCGTTTCTCATATAAAGACAACACAACAGAAAAATACACATAAATACAACAGACAACATAAAGAGTTCATTCAGCTATTACACACAGGTATCTTGGTGCATTTCATGTTCCCTGACCAATGAGTGGCGGTGATAGAGTCTGACCGAGTGAGGTACGAACGAGTTTTTGTACCGCTCCGTTCTTTGATTGACAGCAGTCGCCCACTTCGCGACGACCTGACGTAGTTCTGATGGAGCGGGTGGCCGTTGTGTTCCATGATTTTTTCGATTTTTCTTAGGCACGTTCGTTCAAAAAGTTCCTTTAAATGTGGTAATGTTGTGAGTGTAATTTTTGATGCTTTTTTAATGATGTTTTCTAGACGTCGCAACAGTTTAGATGAGGCGTTGCCTTGCCAACAACTTATTCCGTATGTTAGCAGATTTTGTATTGTCGCGCCGTAAAAAGTCTGAAAGTGGATAAGAAATCAATGAACAACATTCTTGCATAACTGTTATGCGAGTCTAGCTGTTTGTAAATAGAATTTAACATGTATAGCACCTTTTCTCTTTTGGTATGCGAATTGTAATGGGTCTATTTTATTAGAAAGAGCATTGATTAAAAAAATTTAAACTAGTTTTTCTAAACATTTAGAAACAATTGATGTCAGTGATACAGGTCCATGGTCGTTCACTTCCATGGGTTTAACAACCTTTGGGACTTCCGCATTGATAGTTGTTCGGCGAAGTCTAGAGAATAAAAAAGGTTCATCCGGTTAGTCTGGTGGTCATTGCGGTGGCTTCTCAAGAGATATGCACGCCCACTTTAATGTTACACTTATTACCAGCTTTGTTTTTTTTTTAAAGTATTTGTGTTTCTCTTGTTTAAAAAAAATTATGTAAGCAATGGTGAGCAATTGGATGGTTGAGAATAAGCTCAAGATGAACGAAGACAAGACAGAAATAATGGCTGCCTGGTCGTGCGGTTTGCGCGCTGGACTGTCGTTCGGATTTATCAACAGTCGAGGGTTCAAACCCTGCCCGCTCCCACCCCCCGTTGTCCTGCGTGAGGTTTGGACTAGGAAGTAAACTATCTTCAACTCTGAAGGAACATCCGAAACATGTAAAACATTTTACACACAATTAAGATTGGCAATCGGAACAACGTCTCAAAAGTCGAGAGCACAGATTATCTCTTTATCACGAACTGCCAGGTTCCTTATGTCCATGTAGTGCGGAATCTTGGAGTTTTCTTCGACTCAACGATCTTTCGACCCACACATAGGTCAGCTCTGCAAGGGTCTTTATCTGCAGCTGCGTAGATTGGGCCAGATCCGACCATATTTAACAACGGAGTCAACAAAAACGCTAGCTGTGGCATTCATACGCTCCCGCCTTGGCTACTGTAACGCCGTGCTAGCAGGTATACCTGATGACAAATTCGCCAAGCTGCAACGTATTCAGAACAACGCCGCTCGAATAATCCTACCACTCTCTTGCGCATGCTCCATTGGCTTCCTGTGAAATCGAGAATTGACTACAAGGTGGCTACACTTTGTCATCAGTGTGTATATAATGAGATGCCCTTGTACCTTAGCGAACTGATCACTCCTCCAGAGGGCCCTGCGCTCAATGGACTCAACGCTTCTAGTGGTGCCACGTTTCTCCCTCAATGGGCTTTTTCAGTGTACAGCCCAAAGGGTTTGGAACTCACTCCCCATTGATCTCTGACAGATAACATGCTACTCTACTTTCAAGAAAAAGACCTGTTTAAAACTTTTTTTTTAGATAAGTTTGTCATTTTAGCTCTCGTGTTTGTGTTTGTAGTGTTATTACAGCGCCTTGAGCCTACATTTTGTTTGTTAACAGCGCTTTATAAATACAATTATTATTATTAAGTTGTAATGTTTTAATTGTTGAAGTTTGTAACTGCTTGAGTTCATGCTGAAAATATCGAAGTCTGCCGTATTACATTTATTTACAAATAGTGGAGGTGGATTGATTCTCCAGATTAGTGGAGAAACACATACTCTCTTTGTTTTCTTATGACGCACGTCCATGGATGGATTACAAAAAAAAATGGCATTGTTTTATTGTATAATTCTGTGTTATTATTTTGGTGCTTTAAGAGAGTAATCATATGACTTTCTTAGAGGAATGGTGAAAACTCTATTTCTGCAGTTATTTTGTATAAAGTTACGGTCTAGTAACATAAAATAAATCTTTTAAAAGTTTCCCTTTCAGACCTTGCGATCTTTGGGACAAATGATGTTAAGGTCATTTGTTTCTTGGGCCAACGGTTAATGAGCAGGGTGTCATTTGGCCAGCACAACGACTAACCATCATTACTTTCCCCAGCTAAAGTGGGGTACCCATCCACCCTTCCATTAGAGCTGGGTGAACTTATGAGCGCCCTAAAAACCACAGTCTTCACAGAGATTCGAACCCAGGAAGCCGAGCGCTTAACCACTCGGCCACAGCTCTCCCTCTTACAGGAATAGTGAAAATCTTATTTCTGCAAGAGTTGTTTTGTTTAAAGTTAAGGTCTAGTAATATAAAAGAAATCTTTAACTATCACTATACTAGATAACTTGTACACACTAAGAAGGACTTAATAACTATTAATAAGTAACTTTAATAGCTTGGCATTCCATTTCATTTAGGACATGATACCATCCACCCATCCATCCCATTCCATGGAGTGCTCTGGCCCAGCTTCAGCTTATCTCTCCATTCTGATCTAACCTGGGCTTTACGTCTCCATGCCTGGACTTTGAGCTGTTGTAGATCTGTCTCTACGTCATCAAGCCAGTACATGACAGCAAGTAACTTTATTATCTTGACACGCCATTTCATTTAGTACACGATGTCTCCTTCAGGACTCTGATGTTCACTGCCCCCCCACCCCTCTCTACGCAGTCATATCCTACACATTTTATTAGCTGTTCACTCAACCATGAACTAACAGTAAAGGTCAACTAGCCTGACCATACTCAGTCACACAGAATACAGTCACTCAGAATACAGTCACTCGAAATACAGTCACACAGAATACAGAGACGATCTTTTCCCTTTGCAACTTCTTGTGTGACTAAAGAGGCCAATCCTTGATACGCAGCTGCGATCGCAGGTTGGGCATATGTAATCACCAGGCGCCGTTGCATTTTCACTCTTCTTTCTGCTTCTGTAGTTTATGACATCTGCAGTCCAAGACCCTTCCTTTATGCTCTCTCTCCATGTGGATCTATCCAGTGCCACCTCTTCCCAGCTGCTAGTGTCGATTTTGAAGAGCTTCATGTCGCGTTTGCATACATCCGTATACCGTAAAAGTGGGCGACCAGCGGCTCTCCTGCCTTCTATTAGATCGCCTAAGGCGGATCTTTAAATTAAGGTGGCAAGATAAGATAACCTATGAGGAAGTGCTACGAAGAGCAGGGTGCCAGAACATCCGCTCTGTTATCAGCAGCAGACGCCTTGGCTGGCTTGGCCACTTTCGTAGAATGCCAGTAGGTCGACTTCCACAGGACATCCTGTATGACCGGGGTTCCCAACCTGTGGATCGCGACCCCTTGGGGGTCGATTGAGGATTTACAAGGGGTCGCCTAAGACCATCGAAATTATGGATTGTTATTTTCTACTCTTCTGTATGTGTGTTTGTTTTGCGGGGGGGGGGGGGGGGGGGTCGCGGCAGAGTGGAGGATTGTAAATAGGGGTCGTCGAGCTTAAAAGGTTGAGAACCGCTGCTGTATGACAATTTAAATAGAGAACGGAAAAATAAAAAAAAATAAATATAAAAGTGAAAAAGTACTTTGAAGAAAGAGAAGACAAGCGTGTAGCACGATCGATCACTGTAGACGTTTATTTGACCCATTTTGATTGTAGACAAAAAGGCCAATATTATATTAGTCTTACTTACACACGGACAAGAGCGAAAACTTTATCACACCATTCCTTGATTTCTCTTTTTTTTTTCTCTCTCTCTCTCTCTCTATCGCTCGTTCTTTCTCTCCCCCTCTCTTCATCTCTCTGTCTCTTTCTCTCCCGCTCTCTTTCTCTTCTCTTTTTCCCTTTCTCTCCCTTTCTCTCTCTTTCTTTCTTTTCTCTCTCTACTCCTTCTCTTTTTCGTTTTTCTCTCTCTCTCTCCTCTTTCTCTGTCGCTCTCTCTTTCTCTCTCTCTCTCCCTCCTTCTCTCTCGCTCTCTTTCTCTCAAAATAAAAAATAGACTCTAAAATCTTTTGGATGTTATGAGATTATTCAGTCATGTATTTCTACTAAAAGAATGCGGAAATGAAATTACGAACTAGTGCTAATTGTGAATGAAATAGGTAGCTTGAATCAGCCAGGAAAATGTGCTACTTGTATGATTGGTTACAACAGTCCTATTTATATACGACGATATTAATTGAAAAGTAATGTACAACAAAATATCACAATATACAAAGTATACATAACATCAAGTGTTCTTATTTTTAACTTAAGATTGCGAAAGATCCCTGGCCAGTTTGTCCCAGAACACATCGGTTATTTCCCCTTGTGGATATACGATGTACGTATTTCTGTTGAGGTGATACAACAGGTCAGAGGTCAGCTCTGCCGTAGGTATGGATTCTTTGATGAGAAACACAAGTACTGGACGCCCTGTGTGGACTGATTCCATGTTGGCCATCTGCGGGAGAGCAGAAAAGAATGTTCGAATTTTGAATACAAAAAACAGAAATAAATAAATGCAAATAAATATTTTGAACAAAAAAAGGTTGATGCGACAGACAATATGAAACTTTGATTTTAGTATCGCGTAAAAATCAGTCCGACATCTTAAAGAAACTTGTAGAATTTAGATCCTCCCTCGCTATTCGGTTCATTGGGTTGCGAGCATTCTCCGTAGAAATTGGTCACCTGAGATGAACTCCTATTGAAAAAAACAGAGCAGGAAGGACTAGTCATCCCGTAGTGCTCTGGCAAGAAACTTGGCCGTTCGGCTTATTGCCTTGTAGCTACAAGTCGAGTGACTGCTCAGACAGGTCCCCCCCCCTTCAGCTCGCGGAGCTAGGGACACTCGTACAAGACGTGCGACACTGTTTTCGACGCTCTCTCCACAGTGACGGCATCGGGAGTCAAAGTTCGGGCGGAACCAGGCAAAATATGCCCCTATAGGACAGTGTTCCGTCCTGCACTGCGCAATAATTGGTCACCAGCAAAGTCTGGAGCCTCTTCCTAACAGGTGTTAAATGCTCTGAAGTCCTCGATGAAAGTATGCGGGTATGACGAGGTCCCTGTTTGCGCTTTTCTCGTATCGCCCTCCGTGTTTTCCCCACCCTTGAGATGCGCGATTTGTTTTGTCGGAGGACATGCCCCGTAAAAATCATGCGACACTCGGACACAAAAACATAACATGAAGTGGTCGAGTGTCAAATTGACCACAGTCCATCTTGTAGCCATGAAGTATAACTTTCAGTCAGCACAAAGTCATAGGCACGTCAAGAAACACAAAAAGGCGAGCCGACCCGCGGCGTAGCATATGCCCCCCCCTTCTCTTTTTTTTTCTGAGACTCGCTCTCTGTCACCGCGAAAGTTACGTTGAGTAACTCTAATCCAACTTGCAGAAATAAAAGAGTTATCTCCCCATGACTGTTTCGTCGTGGTGTCCCGCATGGTTGGGCCACGAAGAGAATTATATATAAAGATTGGCTAGCATTGGTTTTGGACTTTTCAGTTGATTTCCATTTTTTTATAAAGTAGTTTTTTTCTTAAATTAATCTTAAATAATGTATTTCTTTCTATGACTACATGGCCTTTCGGGATGCTCACTGGACTGTCGTTCTGAAGGTCTCGATGTTCCCGGGTTCGAAACCTGCCCCTGCCGCCCCTCTGTATTCGCGGTCTACGTCCGTCATCGGCAGTGGACTTTAGTTTGGTATCAAATGTGTATCCCGCGAACTTTGTAAGCGATCGCCAACTGTCTCGTTCTGAGGCTGCCCCCAACCAGGTGCTCTAGCACAACTCTCCATCCCAAACTATCCGGCGGTAAACTTCTCCATGGCCGGACTTTTAGCTGTTGTAGATCTTCCTCTACGTCATCAAGCCACCGTACTCGAGGTCTGCCTTTGGGGCGTCTGCGTTTTTTGGTTTTTGCTCTCTTTTATGTTAGTCAAAACAATTCAATCATAAAGTTGAAAAGAAAAGTTTATTTTTAAAACCTGCCTTAATAAATGTCTCATCGCTAGCTGAAGGAGCGCGAGATTGGTTTTAGTTTTATGAAAAAAAAAAATAATAATTTTGATAGCCCTATTTATCGAGACCTCAAGAGATCGAAAATGAAAAAAATGAAATGAACTCTGGCTGAATCTGCGACGCCGCTAATTCCAAGCTGTATCAGCAGAATAGAGATAGAACTGTGTGGGCGCCATAATTTTGACCATAACTAATGCCCAGGCTTTCATATCGTTTCTATGACATGAGCCATAGCCGCTCCGCGACTGAAGGAGGCCATAGACAAGTAGATCTAAACTGCAGCTAATATTTACCTGAATTTCGAAGTTACACCAGGTGCTTTTGAGAAGATTTCGTGTGAGAACCACTAAAGTTTTCCGGCTCTCTTTGACGGCTGTCATAATGTTGGAAGCGATGAATTCCCCCACAGCAAAGTCTCGTCCATGGACCAGGACTGACAACTTCCGTTCAGTCAACTCTAAATAATGTTATGGTGTATTCTTAACCTCTTGGAAATACGAAGAATAACTACATCAACATAGCATTGTACACGTATTTGTTTTATATTTCTACTTACAAAATTCTAAAGTAATGTAATTGTGATACAAAGGTATATATATATACAGTGATTTTTTTTTTTAAAAAAAAGGTGCTGGTACTCAGTGATTAGGTGCCGATACTCAGTGATTGATAGCCTAACTTTTAACTACTAATAAATTAATAATATACGTCAAAATACAAGAAAAGTAATAATTTTTTCCCCACATTTAAAAAAGGTGCCGGTACTTCGCGTCACAAAAAAACCCTGTATATATATATATATATATATATATATATTGTATATGTATATTGTCAGGAGTCTCTTCTTGTTGATGTAAGTGCTGAAGGTGCTAATTCGTTGAAGGTGCTGAGGAGTGCTAAAATGTAGTCTCTTTCTTGATACGTCAGATGTTGCAACCCACCCACAGACACATTGTTAGTTCGATGCCTGTGGTTCTCACATCTCGCTTGCAGACGACTCTGTAGATTAGTCTTGGGCGGCCCTTGGGTCTGACTGCCTTCGCAAGCTCAGCGTATAGGATGTCTTTAGAGATTCTTCTATCTGGCATGCGAGTGACATGACCGAGCCAGCATAGTATAATTACGATAATTGTGGTGTAGGTTCGTATATTTGATCAACATTTACAAACTTCTAACCATTACATAATATTTTATCTGCCATTAAATTATGAGACGCAGATTGTTTGGATGCTATCTCAACAGATAACAATTACGAGATCTTCACAACAATATGATGTGATCCTAAGTCCATAGTCCATAAATAACAATTTGTGATCCTATCTTCTTATCTTATCTTATATAATACAGACGTTACTACAAAAAAGAAGTTGATTACGTCCTACGTGTCATGCGTTCAGTCATGCATATTAACCAATGACTTAAATTCTGCCAAGTCACTGGTTTTCCTGGCTAGCTCAGGCAACCCATTCCATGTTCAAATAGCACTAGGGAAGAAGGAGCATTTCTATTTGTCATAGCATATGGGATGAGGAATGTGCCTTTATCTTTGTGTCTTTCTGAGTATTTTATACAATTTTATTTTTGATTTGAAGATTATGGTTCAGTGTTTTATGTATAATTGCTACATTAGTTTTGAGTCTTCTGTCCTGAAGGTTTTCTAAATTTAGTGATTTTACTAAATGTGTTACTCTAGTCAAATGTGAATATTCGTTTGTTATGAATCTCACTGCTCTATTTTGTGTTTGTTCCAGTTTCTCGATGTTTTCTTGAGTCTTAGGTCCAAAGTCCATATCTAGCTATTTGTAATCTCACACCCAAAAATGTTTGTAAAATGTTTTACATGTTTTGGATGTTCCTTCAGAGTTGAAGATAATTACTTCCTAGTCCAAACCTCCCGCAGGACGACGGGGGATGGGAGCGGGCAGGGTTTGAACCCTGGACCACCGATAAATCTGAAGGACAATCCAGCGCGCAAATCCGCACGACCAGGCAGCCATCCTAACAATAACGCAGTGTCCATACCTAACAATTTGCGATCTTACGTTCAGTGTTTATTCCTACAAATTCGTGATCTAAGGTCCAGCGTTTATACCAAAAAAACTTACGATCTTAAAGGCACATTCCACATCCCATATGCTAGGACAAATTAGTACAAACACTCCTTCTTCCTTAGTGCTATTAGAGCATGGAATGGGATAGTTCCATAAGATAAGATAGTTCCGGTTCAGATAAACCGTTAAGTATTCGTCTTAGTTTTAATAATACTTTACAAAAAAAAAAACGCCAATATGCATACTAAGTAAAGAAGGGTTACTTGATCCTGCTATAAATTCATATAAATTCACGATACCGTTAAAATAAGGACATATATTCAACAAACAATGATTGTTTTATCACCTGGTACAAGGCTCTTCAAAATAAAGTCATCATCCTGGTAAGCATAGGAAATAAACACGTCATAGTGAAACTGTTCAGATTTAGCAGTGTTTTTTATTTGACCTTTCATCATCAAGTAGGCCGCGTAATATAAATATCTCAGTCTCCAGCGAAACCTAAACAAATATAATGAGATGATAGATGTAGTCGTATGTTTAGCAAGGTGTGCAAAATGTATTATTTTAAAATAGTTTGAGGTAGTTCCTCTTCTAATTTTCTAATAATTTAAATAATACTCTTTTTTTTATTTTCTAACTTTGAAAAAAATTCAAATAGTTTTATACTTAAACTTATACTCATTACTATGACATACTAAAAAACATATCTCACACAGCCAGGTAACTAAATGTAACGTCCATATACAATTAAGATAGTAAAAATAGTAAAAATTTATTAAAAATCTATTGTAAATATTATATATTCACAATTTCTCCTCGACATCACAAATCAAACCCCCGCAGACAACCCCACCTCCCGGACAAAGGCCAGTATCTTCCCAGGGTCGACATGATCAGTGTTTTTAAGTTGTGTGCTCTAAACTATTTTCCCCTAAATATCCTGGTATCTGGGGGCAATCAATGAGGATATGTTCCACGGTGAGGCGAGAGTCACAGTTCTTACATCTAAACTCTAAACAAACACATGCCTCTTATTGATCATGGGATCTGTTAAATTATCTTACCCCCGCAGACAACCCCACCTCTCGGACAAAGCCCAGTATCTTCCCAGGGTCATGAGATCTCTTAAACTATCTTACCCCCGCAGACAACCCCACCTCTCGGACAAAGCCCAGTATCTTCCCAGGGTCATGAGATCTCTTAAACTATCTTACCCACGCAGACAAACCCACCTCTCGGACAAAGCCCAGTATCTTCCCAGGGTCATGAGATCTCTTAGTCTTAGTCTTACCCACGCAGACAACCCCACCTCTCGGACAAAGCCCAGTATCTTCCCAGGGTCATGAGATCTCTTAAACTATCTTACCTATCCACATCCTTTACCTCCTAGGTACTCACTGAGAACGCTTTTTCACATATTCGCAACCTGACACGCGAGAAAACCCGCAAGCTCTATCAAACCTTTATATTTTATTTTCGGCATTTCCCCAAAAGGCCGCAGTCTATATATAGAGCATTTTTTTTTAAAATATCACGAACTCCATATTTTTAGAGTTATCTTTGTTTGCCTAAGTCAACTTATTTATAATATGTCTTACGTCATTTCCACTTCCTTTTATTCGTTGTCTAAATAAATAATACTAAAGAAATCCAAATAGCATTAATATGATATACCTAGAGATCTAGAGTCTTTTCTCTGCTCGTTTTCTAGAGAGAGAGAAAGAGAGAGAGAGAAAGAAAAAAGGAAGAGAAAGACACACACACACACAAACACACACATATATATATATAATATATATATATATATATATATATATATATATATATATATATATATATATATATATATATATATATAGAGAGAGAGAGAGAGAGAGAGAGAGAGAGAAAGAGAGAAAAAGAAAAAGTAAGAGAAAGACACATACACACACACACACATATATATATATATATATATATATATATATATATATATATATATATATATATATATATATATATATATATATATATATATATATAGAGAGAGAGAGAGAGAGAGAGAGAGAAAGTAATGATATTTTTAACACTGTTTAAAAAAAATTATTGTGATACCATTGAAAAGATAAATCTAGATCTATTGTCGAATCGCTAAATTCAAATGAGTTCAAAAACCAAAACGATTAGAATGAATAAAACCAAATTTAGATTGATTTTTATTTACAGAACAAAATACTAAGATGTAGAAATGGAATCGGAAATGCGTACGGAGGACGAACGTTTTTGTTGTTGGCGGTATTTAAATACACATCTTTACCAAGGCCAGTGGTACTCACCTGTACAGCAGTGCTACTATCACACAGGTGACCATGAAAAATGTTGCAGCGATGACCACAAGGAAAAGGATGGAGTGGTCAGTACACTTTCTGTCAAGATACTGGAACGTCTGCAAGTAAGCATCCTCAACCAGCACCGCACTAGACGAGTTCTCGTACCGACACATGTAGTTGGTGAAGTTGGCATCAAAAGCTCCGGAACTGGTCATCCACTTCAAGAAGTCAATGTTGGTACAGTCACAATGGATCGGCGTGAAAGACAGGTCGACAAAAACAGAATGATTAGTCAACACTAGGTCAATATGTTGGCGTGTCTCTAGGGGAAGAGAACTCAGCTGTGTGTGACTCAGATTCAGGATTCTCAAATTAAGCATGTTCAGAATACTCACGTTAAATGCCCACATTTCATTTCGACTCATATCGATCTCTTCCAAAAGATTCAAGCCGTCAAAGATATTCTTCTGAATTAAGGCCAGCCCATTTTTGGAAAGATCGATGATTCTCAGGTTTTTTAAATACATAAACACTTTCTGGGCAAAGTTTTGTTCAAAAAAGAATTGCAGCTGGTCGTTTCTGAGTCTGAGTTCTTGCAACGATCTAAGATGTTCAAACATTTGTGGCTTAATGTCCTTGACGTTGCTGTCACTTATATATAGCTTCAGAAGTTTTGGTAACCCTATAATAGGACCATTAAGTAAAGGGAAATAATTGTCACAAATGATCAAAGATTCTAGAGAGTTACTCGCATTGACGGTTAGTTCGGTGAGAACGTACCTTAGGCCCGTGAATCTTAAATCAAGACAAAGTAAATTTGGCGGGAGAGTGATTACAAGTGGCCTTGAACTTGTGAATGTCCTCTGTGGTGAGGAGCACTGAGTGTAGCCTGCTGGCTGTGGGACGTATTTTGGTATGTTTGGTATAAAAACGAGCCCGTTTAAGTTAAGTACTTTGACACTCCTAAGTGTATAGATCTCATTAAAATAATCTCCATAGAAAAATCTGTTGGCCCCAACGATAATGTAGGTCAAATTAGGGGGAAGCCACTCAAGAGCTCCAGTTTCAATAGACTCGAAGTTATTGCCCTGTGCTTCTAAATAAATTAAAGATGACGGCAGACTTTCTACTAAATCTTTATTGATAAGTACTGAAGGCGAGTATAAAGACTCTATGAAGTTCATTATTAATGTAGTTATGTTGTAATTACGAATTTCTTTCAAAGCAGGCATGAAAGATTTGACGCCCAGATCTGTGTTGAAACTAATGTCCAAAAGTTTCAAGTTAACTAACGGCTTGAATACATCGTTGTTTAAATTATCACCTTGAAGATTGCAACTACTTAGATTCAGTTTACTTATCTGATAGATGTTAGACAAGGCACTTTTACTAAGAGACATAATGTTACAGTAACCTTGAGATAAGTCTAAAATTTTCAATTTGGTTAAATTTTTAAAATGCTCACCAAAAACTAACGAATCAAAACCATCTAAATAAAAACTCTCCAAGTTGGTCAGATTAGCCAAAACTTCATCGGGAAACTGAAAGTCAGTTTGATGATGGTTGTGTAGATTTCTGTGTAGCTTCAAACATCTGAGTAAAACTAAATCAGAAAACACGCCATTCGGGAATGTCTCCTTAACGTACATGAGGCAATTGTTCCCCAGATTAAGCCAAATCAAATATTCAAGTCCCCAGAACGAGCCAACTTGAAGTTGAGTCAATTTATTGAAAGACAAGTCTAAATAATTCAACTGAGAGTAGCTACAGAATGTACAGTTTGGCAGCACTGCAATAGAGTTGTGGTCGAGTCTCAGTTTCTGAATGCTGCGAGGAAGATTGTTAGGAACCAGTTTTAAATTGAGTTTTGAACAATTACAAGACCTAAAGTCACATGTACATTGGCCATGTGCATTGTTAAATGTATCTTGGTCTTCGTGGGAAACACTACCAACATTTTTGAAAGAGCGTTTTATAGATTGGAGATTCAAACCTTCTACATGATCTGGTGTGAATGCCTCTACCACAAAGTCATCGCAAGCATCGTCTTTGTCCTGGGATTCAGGCATGTATTCGATACAATCAATGTCGTAAACTTTTAATGATAAAGTCACCTGTATCCATGATGTTATGCATATGAGCAATAATATCCTCATGTCTAAACCAACTTGACATATCTAGAACTTAGTGTGCCAACGAAAACATTAGATTTAGGCAAAATTCCGGCAGGATAGATAATACAGATGTCAAGACAAGTATGACCTCGGGTTGGCTTCTATCTCAACGTAAAAGTGTATTCACTTTTTCTCAACATACATTTCAATGACCAGCCTGAAAAAAAAATTATTTACAAAAAGGGTCTTGTGAAAGTAATTTATTTGTTTTAACTGATCATGTTTTTCTCTTAATAAAAAAAAAAACAACAAGCATAAAACAAGCAAAATACAAAAAACAAACAAACACTGTTATCTGAGGGGAAGAAGTTCACATTTAGAACTATATCTCCTTATAATGTAGAATTTATTTCCCTTTTTCTATTTCAAACAAAATAATTATTAAATAATTGTGAAAAGTTTTAACTCGATTCCAGAATGGGTGTTGGAAAAAAATGACGTAATTAATTATCTAAGGGGACACAACCTCAAATATTTAGCCATATCGCTAAATACTGAACGATTAATTACATGTGTATGTATCAAATAAAATAATTAATAACCAGTGATTAATAGATTCATTGGTTAATTTTTGAATAGGTTCATGTTTTATGCATACAATAAATAATTGTGCTAAGTTTCAACTGGCTTTGGGAGAAATAAATCTGATCCAGGAAGCCACACATCAGTATCACTCGCCATCATCACTTGTAAAATAATATAACACATAAAACCAGATAGCCAGAGGTTACAGACCAGTTGGATATATATAATGTCCTTACTGAAAACTGTAGAAACATTATAGAGAGAGTTCAGTCATAGACTTATGAAGCTCTAAACTCTAGGGAAAAAAAAGTTCCCTTCTGACAGTCAAATGTTCCGTTTCGGAGGGATCCTGACATATGCCTTCCAAATGCCTGCCACATGCGTGCCACATGTCTGACACATGTCCGACACATGCCTGACACATGCCTGACACAAGCCTGACACATGTCTGTATATCACATCCTCATTACTAGTAACCAGAAACCCAAGAAGCTCTGGACTAGAGGCGAATTATTGGTTTGCAATTGTTAAATATATAAATTTTAGTTTATGAAACATGGGTCCACCTCCTTTACTTCTTGTTGAATTTATATTTATTATATCACCATTTTATATAAATCGTAATTACACTGTTCCTAATTTTAATTTCATCTCTGGACTACTATCGATTTCTTTACCTATATGCTTGAAGATGTAAATTATCTTTACCAGTTTTAGAACTCCCTATTAACACATATAGAATATCGATGTAAGACATGCAGTCTGCGCTGTTTGGAAATTAACGTACTTACGTAGATGCGTGACGAGCCAAAATAGCACAAGCTTGCATAGTAGGTGAACAATGAATATTCTCTACTTTGGAACGCTTGGAAAAAAAGAAAGATATTCCATTTTATCCTAACCTCTTTTATTAATATAATTAAGACGAATATCGCAACGGTTATATCCATATAAGTGATACTGAGGTGAACCAATTTGGCCTTATTTAAGTCTTAACAGTTGGCAAGTGTCCAGACTTCTCAGTCTCTTTGTCTTGTCAAGTGACAAAGCAAAATAAGTATCTGTCATCAATTGATGTTGATAGAAGCATTCGTGGTCCACACTGACAATACTCAGGAGGTAATTTAACCCATAAGAAGCTGTTTCCTCTGACTAAACCAATTGTATGGAAACTTCTAAAAATAGATTCCCTTCCCCCCCCCCCCTTTTAATGCAACAGCGCGAAGTTCATTGAGACTTTTTGTCGTTTTTTTTTTATATTTCTTACGTTGTCATTATAAATCACCAAAAAAATAAGACATTTCTTGTTCCATATGCTAGGACAAATTCGTACCAATGCCACACTTCTTCCCTAGTGCTATTAGAGCATGGAATTGGTTGCCTGAATCAGCCAGGACAACCAACGACTTAAAAGAGTTTAAGCATTGATTAACTTGCATGACTAGATAGACCCAGGGACATGCGTAGGACGTATTCATCTTCTTATCTGAACTAACGTCTTTATTTTATAAGATAAGATTAGATATATGCTTAGATTTGCAATGGATATCCATGGTCAGCAAATTATACTAGTACAACAACGAAGGTTCAACAAAGCTCTAAAAAGAAACTCGACATCAACCTCAGAAATTGAACAATTTTTTAGTGGCGCGGCGAGAAAGTGCCGGATTTAAGTAACAGGAGGCCCTGTCAAAGAATTGTGTGGAGGGCCCCGTTCCTCTTTCAATGTTTCAATATAAATGTACTTAACAGTGTATGGCCTACTTCAGTCCTGCATCATGTCATAGAACTGAGATGAAAGCCTGGGCATTAGCTGTGATCGAAACGAGGTCGCCATCACAGCAGTCCCCCTCCCCCCTCTCCACGTCGCTGATGTCTCCAACGAACAAGTGTTGATACAGTTTATCATCAGCGGCGTCGCTCTGCTAGGATGTAGCACTGCTTCAAGCTGCCTGAGGATCGCCGCTTCCTGATTTTTCCTCTGTGTTTAATCCACAAGCTTTAGGTATAGAGTTTTCATTCTCCTAGGCGCTATCTTTAGGTGGGTAAGTCAGCCAACGTTATCAAGACCCTCCTGCCCGAAGCTAAGTTTAGGTGCCAGATACTCGCCTTTGCCCCTTCTCCGTGATAACAATAGTTGTAAAGGTTAGAAGTTAATCTGGTTTTCCGAGGATATTTGAGATGCATTCTATTAATCATTAATCATTAATATATCTAAGAATATGACATTGTTCTAAAGAAGGATACAACGATTAAAGATCTTGTCAGTTTAATCTCATTTAGAAATGTTGTTTTATTTCACTTTAATAAATATTAGTTGTGATTACAATGATTCCTTTTCAATAACAAAAATTACAGAAACAAGCAAAATATAAAAAAATAATAAAAAAATAAATAAATAATAAAACAACAAAAATAAATGTACAGTTGTTGTACCTTATTCGATATCAAACAAAATAATTAATAACTAATAAGTAATTGACTAATTGAGTATTTTTATGTGCTAAGGACACGCAATAATTCCTAATGCTATATATTTCTTGTAAACCTTTAATGTTACAAGAAGCCTTTCCAGTGAACTTTGCACAATCAAGTCCTTCAAATTACAGTCTAGCCAATTTCTCGAACAGTCGGTTGTCATATGCGTCTAGTTATTCAACTCTTTAAAGAATACAAAGAAACATTTGAGCTGTGTGCGGAAATACCCGCTGAAAGAGTGTTCAAAATAATTTTTAATTTTATATTTTGTGAAAAAATTATAATGTTCAAACCATAGTTTTCACAGTGTAGCCACTTAATTAACAATTGTTTTCCTAAAGCTATTCACAAACTGTCAAATTTCTAGGAAAATCGTTCGTATTTAGTATTCATATTTTTTTAAAGATATTTTTTTAGTTTCTGGAAAATCAACTGGGTAGATCAAACATTTATATAAAGCATTTTTTCGTAAATAGAACAACGATAGCAGTAACACCTTAAACAGAGATAGCAACATAATAGCAACATACTAGCAACAAAGTAGCAACATAATCAGCAGTAACAAAGACAATCAGGACAAGAACAACAACAGTAACAGTAACACACATTCTTTTTCCTAAAAAAATACAACTAACACAACAACCACATCTGCTGTAGCAACAACCACATCTAACACACAACAACCATATGTGCTGTAGCAACAACCACATCTGCTGTAGCAACTATCACAACTAACACAACAACCACATCTGCTGTAGCAGCAACCACAACTAACACAACAACCACATCTACTGTAGCAACAACCACAACGAAGACACAACAACCACATCTACTGTAGCAACAACCACAACGAACACACAACAACCACATGTGCTGTAGCAACAACCACAACTAACACAACAACCACATCTAACACACAACAACCATATGTGCTGTAGCACCAACCACAACTAACACAACAACCACATCTACTGTAGCAAACAACCACAATGAACACACAATAACCACATCTACTGTAGCAACAACCACAACGAACACACAACAACCACATCTGCTGTAGCAACAACCACAACTAACACAACACCACATCTACTGTAGCAACAACCACAACGAACACAACAACCACATCTGCTGTAGCAAACAACCACAAGTAACACACAACAACCACATCTGCTGTAGCAACAACCACAACAACCACATCTTCTGTAGCAACAACCACAACGAACACACAACAACCACAACGAACACACAACAACCACATCTGCTGTAGCAACAACCACAACTAACACAATAACCACATCTACTGTAGCAACAACCACAAATAACACAACAACCACATCTGCTGTAGCAAACAACCACAACGAACACACAACAACCACATCTACTGTAGCAACAACCGCAACGAACACACAACAACCACATCTGCTGTAGCAACAACCACAACTAACACAACAACCACATCTACTGTAGCAACAACCACAACAACCACAACTAACACAATTAACACAACAACCACATCCCTGTAGCAGCAACCACAACTAACACAACAACCACCACAACTAACACAACAACCACATCTGCTGTAGCAGCAACCACAACAAACACAACAACCACATCTACAGGAGCAAGAATCACAACTAACACAACGACCACATCTACAGGATCAAGAATCACAACTAACACAACAACCACATCTACAGGATCAAGAATCACAACTAACACAACAACCACATCTACAGGAGCAAGAATCACAACTAACACAACGACCACATCTACAGGAGCAAGAATCACAACTAACACAACAACCACATCTACAGGAGCAAGAATCACAACCGAAACAACAAAATGCAACAACAACCACGACTCCAAATATAACTTTGTTTTGGCTGTAATTTTAGGATCAAATTTTAACACCAAGTCATTTGAAGGTTAAAAAGAAACAATAAGCAGCTTACAAAGACAATAACGACAACTCACGTTTGACAACATAGCAATTGTATTAGTCCCAGTCTCCAGAAACGAATACAGGCCCTTGAAAATTATTTTTCTTTTCACAAAAAATTATTGAGGTTATGTTATATCTATTGGAACCACTAAATAATTGTCTGTACAAGTGTAACCAGACTCAAGTACACGTTACTTCAGGTCAAAACTGATATTTTAGCTCTTGTAATATTCCATGAAAAAAAAAAAGATTTATAAAAGTGACAGAGTGGTAACAGTATTTCAAGTTAAAGGTTGAAATAGGAATTCTGGGAAATATTGGTCACTCAAAGGAGTTCGGGATGAGTCAGTTGTAACACAGTCTGTAGTCAGACCATTCAGAGTATTCGGCTATCGCTGAGTGTAGTTTGAAAGAGTTATGATACGGTCTATATTTAGTTTATTGACTTGAAAGACAGTACTTGTGAAGTTGTTTTTGTGTGTGTTAATCAGTTGCTATATTCATTATTCATATATTAGTTCATTATCGGTTCAGAATTTAGATACACGTGTTATGCTGTACGAAGTAGGGATTATATTACACGCCTATAAATAATACACTAATTTTAAAGTCCAGAAATGATCAATCATAAACTATAATGGTGTTTGATCTTATGTCCCTATTGTTCGTAAAACAAGCGCCCTACCTAACATTAAGCCTCAACGCCTTATAAGATTCATCATCTTTATCTGTCCATGACATGTAACATAGGGGTGCTGTTACTGTTCGCGTAACTAAACCCCACAAATCTTCCCGATAGGCAGCTGTCATTAGCAGAATATCAAAAGAGACGCCTTTTGATGATGTTTTAAGTAAGTCCAATCTTACAGTATAACCGACGCAGGTAAGCTTTCGTCTCTTCACGGTTCTGACGAGATCCTCCTTTTTACAAAGCTTATACCAACTCATTTTTATGTCTGTCTGTCTGTCTGTCTGGTAAAAAGTTTGTACACGTTATTTCTTCCCCACCCATAATCGGAAGAAGCTGAAATTTTTGCATTTTTATTTCTTTTCAGTTAATTAACTATTGGTAATAAATTTTCTTTTCGGTATCTCGAACAAGGGAAAGAAATTGTACTTGATGAATTGGTGGTATAAGTTGAATTTGACCCCTTTCTATTTTATAGGTCGCCGATCTAAACTGAAACAGACAATATTTAACTATAGATAGGGGAAGCGTGGCTTGGCTTGGCTACTTATGAAGGGGGCTCGAGGTTCTACACCAGACTCGATCAGAGTTGTATTTACTGAGCGCCTAAAGGCAGCACGGAAAACCTACTCCCAGATACCCCCTCCCCTCACTGGTCCACAAATGAGATTGGACCATACATAACAATATTAATTGTTAACACGCCTAAGTTATGTGCAAATTTACAACATTGTTAATATGCAAGAACACCTTAGTCCCAGTGCAAACTCAGGGCTCACGATACCCACAACCCAATGGATAATAGCCAAGTACAAACACAGATAAAGCTTGATTTCTGCGTATTCCCAAGCCTGAATCCCTAAACAAGAAAAATATGCATTCCTTGTTACGGCCATTCACATGATTGTAATGACAACGACTTTAGAGCTACGAAATAACGAAGAACTTATAATTACCTAACTTATACCCAATACTGGGGGAAATCAACAAACAGAAAGCTCCAGTCTAGAATCTGCTACCAAAGCAAAAAAGCAATGACGCCAACATAGCGCGTCCTTAGAAGGCAGCGCATAAACTGTTATGGTGCACACACACAAAAAATCTAGCAAGAATTGGTTCAAGAATAATAGAACCATAGCCACAACACTAACGACCACTAGATCAGTTATATATTTAGAACTGTCTACAGGCGTCTACTTGCAGGGCCGGTTTTAGGCCACTGCAACCTATGGGGCCGCAGTGGACCCCGCACTTTCATAGGCCCCGCGCGATGAGAATTTTAGGTGTAAATTATTAAATTAAACCATTTTAACTTATTATTAAAGGGTTCCTGGAATTCTCCTGAAAGTATAAAATATAAGAAAAAGTCATGAAAATGTCCTAAAATTTAAAATCTTCTGAAAAGTGATGCAAATTTTAAAACAGACAAAATTGTCATTTTGATGTGTCATTCAATATGGAAAACGCCAGTACTATTTGCGATTTAAAAAAAAAAGGCATTGTCAGCTTTCATTTAATAAAAATGTAATAATAAGCTGAATTTTAACCAAACAAGAAGTTCAAATACTTAATTTACTTCAATAGTCACTGGCATACAAATATAAATCTAAATCTATATCGACATCTCATATAAAAAACAAAACAAAAAACAACAACAACAAAATCGATATTTTGCGAGTCGATAGTAAATCTAAACGGCAGATCTGAATATTTATCGGCTTTTTGTTGGAAAACTACTATCTACTGTAGATGGCTCGTAAAGTTAATTTGACTGATTTTGTACTTAGTAAAGTATGAATAAAATGCAAACACGAATCTATTTTCTAAAACAAAATCTTAATTTTCACTTATTATCCTTATCACAACCCAAATTAGGCCTCGCGCAGTCAGTTTCGCATAGGGACCCGCAACCTGTAGGACCGGACCTGTCTAATTTGTGAGACAACATTTAAAAAAAAAAAAAAAACAATTACAACTAATCTCATAGACTGAACAATGATTACGTTGAGTGTAGTGATATTTAACTTAAAATTGCAAAAGATCCCTGGCCAGTTTGTCCCAAAACACATCAGTAATCTCCCCTTGTGGGTAAACAATGTATGTGTTTTTATTAAGGTAATACAAGAGGTCAGAGGTCAACTCTGTTGTAGGTATGGATTCTTTGATGAGAAACACAAGTACTGGACGCCCTGTGTGGACTGACTCCATGTTGGCCATCTGTGGGTCAGCAGAAAAAGAAAATTCATAGCTTTAACATAAAAAAACAACAATTAAAGTATAAAAAATCACATTTAATTCACTACTTTCTCTTATTTAAAAACTTGGTCCCCAGTGCTGCTGTTTATCTGTTCAATATTTATGTATTCATCATCCGTTTCAGTATCTAGCTTCACATTTACGTTTACAGCTGTAGTATTACATTATGAATAATAGTTGTAAAATAGAACATTTTACAGAATCGATTGAAGACCACACCAAGTGAAAACCACTTAAATCGAGCGAAAATTCTTTCATCTCATCTCTGCCCGTGGTCCCTTCTGGGGCATAGGCCACCAACCAGCTTCCTCCAGGTATCTCGGTTCTGGACGAGTCTCTCCAACTGTCCCCACGTCTTGCCCATCTGCTTGGCATCTGTTTCCAAATCGCGGCGCCATGTATTCCTGGGCCGTCCCCTCTTCCTCTTTTCTTGGGTGTTCCAGGTTAGTGCTTGCCTTGTTATGTTGGATGCAGGCTTGCAGAGGGTGTGATCTATCCATCTCCAGCGTCTCTGAAGGATATCTACTTCAATGGGCTGCTGCTTTGTTCTTTGCCACAGTTTCCCATTCGAGATCTTGTCTGGCCAGCGGGTCATGTAGCACTTTTCTTAAATCGAAATTTATTTTTTACTTTACATCAACGGTGCGGTAAATTCTTACCTGCATTTCAAAGTTACACCAGGTGCTGTTGAGAAAATTTCGTGTGAGAACCACTAAAGTTTTCCGGCTCTCTTTGACTGCAGTCACAATGTTGGAAGCGATGAATTCCCCCACAGCAAAGTCTCGTCCATGGACCAGGACTGACAACTTCCGTTCAGTCAACTCTAGGAAATAATGTTAGAGAGCATTCTTTACCTCTCGGAAATACGAAAAGAAAATGCATCATGTATGACAATATATCTAACCTTTGGAGGCAGATGATATTTAGGTGTGAACGGAAGTTAAAGCGGGTGTCATGTGGCCAGCACAACGACCAACAGCCTTTGCTTCCACAGCGTATGTCGGTTACCCATTTAAGTTTGCTGAAAAATCCAGAAGTTCAAAATTGCAGTCTTCACTGAGATTCGAACTCGGAAGCGAAGCACTCTACCCCTTAACCACCACACATAAATGTATTTGAGTCTATGAAAAAAAAGAATGTTTATATATTATAATAAATTAAAGGGAGGCAACTCAACGAGGACAGACGCTTATTTCCCGGACATCATAAACACATAACAACGTCTGCCTTAAGCACAGTCTCTTCATAAGCCCATAGACTTGGGCGGAACTCCACTGACAATCCTAGAGCTAAATATTTCAAGCCTGTTGATGTTAACCCTTTTATGAGTTTAGATTGTACCGTATCTAGATTCTTGATCTAAACATTGAACGGCATTTTAGTTTGAACATAACTTTGCTCAATATCATGCACATTACATTGCAGACGTGTGTCTCCTTACCAACCATTTTGTCCACGTCCGAACTGGCGTCAATGACCTCGGTCAGTATGTTTTTTAAGGGACAACAGTTTTATATCTCGATTGAGAGATTGAGGGTTGTTTTCTTTTTGTGTTTGTGGTTCAGTGTGTGCGAATTCGATTTGGAGTATTCTAAAAGTGATTCTTTTACATGGAGAATTGACTCTGGATAGTGTTTCGGTGAGAAGTCTGCAATCAATGTGACAGCGGCGTCCTGGGAATAGGTGAGTTCTAATCCCACGTCTTAATGTTTTAATCTGTTGGTGAAATGCAAGACGCAAGTAGAATGAAGAAAACTTGATCTCCAAATTTTTTAATGGATCCCTGGTGGCAAAATGGTAAAGCGCTTGGCCGAAACCGAGGTCCAGGGTTCGAATCCCTGATCAAAATTTAGATTTTTTTTACTTTCGGGATCATTAGGACGCCCCTGAGTCCAGCCAACTCTAATTTGTACCTGACATTAGTTTGAGAAAAGTAAAGGCGCTTGGTCGTTGTGATGGCCACATGACACCCCTCGTTAACCGTGGGCCACAGACATAAATGACCTATACATCATTAGAAATATAAATTGCAAGGTATTAGGTATTACTAAAAATTCACAATATCTTTAAAGTCTCACCTGGTACAAGGCTTCCCAAAATGAAGTCCTCATCCTTATAAGCATAGGAAATAAACACGTCATAGTGAAACTGTTCAGATTTAGCAGTGTTTTTTGTTTGACCTTTCACCATCAAGTAGGCCGCGTAATATAAATATCTGAGTCTCCAGCGGAACCTATAAGATACAAAGAGAGCAGAGGCGTTGAGGTTAGTAGAGTTTTATCAGTGGTAGAGTTGACACAGCGTTACAGAGTTGATACGCGGTACAGAGTTGATACGCGGTACAGAGCTGATACAGCGGTACAGAGTTGACACAGCGTTACAGAGTTGATACAGCAGTAGAGAGTTGATACAGCAGTACAGAGTTCATACAGCGTTACAGAGTTGATACAGCCGGTACAGAGCTGACACAGCGTTACAAAAATGATACAGCAGTACAGAGTTGATACAGTGATACAGAGTTAATACAACAGTACAAAGTGGATACAGCGTCACAAGGTTGATACAGCTGTAAAGAGTTGATACAGCTGTAAAGAGTTAATTCAGCGGTACAGAGTTGATACGCGGTACAGAGTGGATACAGCGTTACAGAGTTGACAAAGCGTTACAGAGTTGATACGCTTACAGAGTTGACACAGCGTTACTGACTTGATACAGCCGGTACAGAGCTGACACAGCGTTACAGAAATGATACAGCAGTACAGAGTTGATACAGCGATACAGAGTTGATACAACAGTACAAAGTGGATACAGCGTCACAAGGTTGATACAGCTGTAAAGAGTTGATACAGCTGTAAAGAGTTTATTCAGCGGTACAGAGTTGATACGCGGTACAGAGTTGATACAGCCGGTACAGAGTTGATACAGCCGGTACAGAGTTAATACAGCATTACAGAGTGGATACAGCTTTACAGAGTTGACAAAGCGTTACAGAGTTGATACGCTTACAGAGTTGACACAGCGTTACAGAGTTGATACGCTTACAGAGTTGACACAGCGTTACACAGTTGATACAACGTTACAGAGTTGATACAGCAGTACAGAGTTGATACATCGATACAGAGCTGAAACAGCTGTAAAGAGTTGATACAACGTTACAGAGTTGATACAGCGATACAGAGTTGACACAGCGTTATAAGGTTGATGCAGCGTTACAGAGTTGATACAAACAAAACAAAAACTCAAGGACGATAAAGTAAAAGATAACTTGTCAACTAAACAATAAAGAAAATTTGGTTTTACTGTGCTAACAAGTGAACAGACATTATCGTACAACTTTTAAATTGTTTAGCTTGCCAACACTTCCGTTGTTTTTTTTTTCTTACACCGGAACCACCAAATATAGCTAGCTATTTGTAGTTACCCACCATTGATGAAAATCCCCAATAAATATTAAAGTCAGAAGTATTTATAAAATAAGAAAGAGATAGGTTAACGATAAGGATGTTTATTTTTTCTTACACCGGATGCACCAAATATAGCTAGCTATTTGTAGTTACCCACCATTGGTGAAGATCCCCAATAAATATTAAAGTCAGAACTATTTATAAAATAAGAAAGAGATAGGTCAACGATAGAAACATTTATATTTTTTCTTACACCGGATGCACCAAATATAGCTAGCTATTTGTAGTTACCCACCATTGGTGAAAATCCCCAATAAATATTAAAGTCAGAACTATTTATAAAATAGACAGAGAATGGTCAACGATCGAAACGTTTCACTCACCTGTACAGCAATGCAGCTGTCACGCAGCAGACCATACAAAAAGTAGCAGAGGTGACCACCAGGAAGAGGATGGAGTGGTCAGCACACTTCCAATTAAATTCTTGTAACGTCTCTTTGTAGGCGTCAGTCACATACACCGCCATAGAGGAGTTGTCGTACCGACACATATAGTTGGTGAATCTGGAATGAAAAGCCCCTGAGCTGGTCATCCACTTCAAGAAGTCAATGTTCGTACAGTCACACTGGATCGGCGTGTTAGACAAGTCGACAAGGACCGAATGATTCGTCAACAATCGGTCTATACATTGGCGTGTCTCCAGGGGGAGCGTAGTCATCTGGGTGTGACTCAGATTCAGCTTCCTTAAGTTGAACATATTCTGGATACTCACGTTAAACGTCCACATGCTGTTTTCATGCAAGCCAATGTCCTCCAATAGGTCAAGGCCTTCGAAGATATTTTTCTGAATATAGGTCAGCGCATTTTTGGACAGGTCAATGAATCGGAGGTTTTTTAAGTGTTTAAAGACCTCTGGGTTGATGTTGTGTTCAAAAAAGTTTTGTAGCTGATCGTTTCGGAGCCTAAGTTCCCGTAAGGTACCAAGATATTGAAACATTTGTGTCTCTATGTCATTGACACCACTGCCACTTAATGAAAGCGTCAAAAGTTTTGGTAACCCTTTAATAGGACCTTCGAGTGAAGGGAAAAAATTATCACAAAAGATCAAACATTCGAGAGAGTTACTTGAATTGAAAGTAAGTTCAGACATAAGGTACCGTAAACCCATGAATCTCAAATCAAGACAAAGTAAATTTGGCGGGAGAGTAATTATAAGTGGCCTTGAACTTGTTAATGTCTGCTGTTGCAAGGGGCACTGAGTGTAGCCTGCTGAATGTCGTAATGTCTTAGGAATATTTAGCAAATAAGCGCCCCCATTAAGTTTGAGAACCTTCACACTCTTTAGTGTATAAAGCTCATTAAAATACTCTCCGTAGAGAAATCTGTTGGCCCCAACGATAATGTAGGTCAAATTAGGGGGAAGCAACTCAAGAGCTCCAGTTTCAATAGACTCGAAGTTATTGCCCTGGGCTTCTAAATAAATCAAAGATGACGGTAGACTTTCCAGGAAATCTTTTTTGATTGATATCGCTGGCGAAAAAAACGGTTCTATAAAGTTCATCATTAATGTAGTGATGTTGTAATGACGGATTTCTTTCAAAGCAGACATGAACATTGTTACACCCAGATCTGAGTTCAAACTAACATCTAGAAGCTGCAAGTTTGTTAATGGCTTGAATGCGTTCCTGCCGAACCTATCACCTTGAAGATAGCATCCACTTATATTCAGTTTACTTATCTGATAGATGTTAGACAATGAACTGTTACTAAGAGACCTAATGTTACAGTAACCTTGAGCTAAGTCTAAAGTTTTCAATTTAATTAAAATTTTAAAATGCTCACCGAAAACCAACGAATCAAATCCATCTAAATAAAGACTTTCCAGGCTAGTCAAATTAGCCAAAACTTCATCGGGAAATTGAAAGCCAGTTGGAAGATCGCTGTGTAAGTTACTATGAAGCTTCAAACATCTAAGCGAAACTAAATCAGAAAACACGCCATTCGGGAATGTCTCCTTAAAGTACAGCAGGCTGTTGTTCCGCAGATTAAGAAGAATCAAATGTTTGAGTCCCCAGAACGAGCCAACTTGAAGATGAGTCAAATTATTGAAAGACATGTCTAAATAATTCAACTGAGAGTAGCTACAGAATGTACAGTTTGGCAGCACTTCTATGACGTTGTCGTCGAGTCTCAGTCTATGAATGGTTTGTGGAAGATTGTCAGGAACCTTTTTCAAACCGAGTCTGGCACAGTAACACGAGTTATAATTACACTTGCACTTAGATTGGCTATCCGTTTTATACGTGTGGTCAAGTTTCTCTAGGTCGTCATGGGAATCGCTTCCATCAGTTTCGAAAGGGTGTTGTGGAGGTTGTATCTCCAGACCTTCCGCTTGATCCGGCATGGGCGTCTCTTCATCGTAGTTAGCAACCCATTTGCAGGCATAGTCTTGGTCTTGAGGCTTAGGCAAATATTTTTTACAATCGCTGTCGGAAATTTTTATTGGCGATGATGTCACCTTGATCCGTGCGATAATTATTAAAAGCAATAATATCTTTATACCCATATCAATGCTGTGTACATAAAGTTGTTTGCGTATAATTGATTTTTCTCATTGAAATGGAATGTACTGCTAACCCCTCAATTCTTAAAGGGCAGGTGATAAATGTGTCAAGCATAACCTCAAAATGGCTTTTTCGTATATTGCAGATTCTCGTTTCCTTCATATAATAGATAATATCCTGAAAAAAAAAAAGTTCTTTATAAAAGTGATATTGTCTATTTACTGGGTCATGTGTTTTCGAAAGTCAGAAAAAGATTCGAAAAAGAAAAAAAAATAAAAAAATAAAGAGATTGGGGGGGGGGGGAAGAGAGAAAGTGTTATCTGTGTGAATATTACCGTGATCGCTTTTTTAATGCATTTATTTTTTAAAAAGTTGCACGACCTGGATTCGAACTCGAGAGCCTTAGCCCCCTCAAGCCAATAGAAGCGCTTATGAAAATATAAGATTTCATACTTTTATCTTTTGTTAATTTCAAATTTTAAAGCGAAATACAAAGGGGACTAATTCAGTTTAAACCATCACATCAGTCAATTACCATTCTTCTCCTTTGCTTGAGATATCAATTAGAAATAATTAACTAATTGTTGTTTTTTTTTTCATTCATTCTTGTTTTATCAGATGGAATATATAAGTGTTCAAAATTTCAGCTTGATCCAATAATGGACGTGGAAGGAACATCGTGTACGAACTTTTTAAACGACAGACAGACAGACAGACAGACAATGTAAGTTGATATAAGCGTTGAAAATTTTTTTTTTTAAGAAATCAAGGTAGGGTAACAAAAAAAAAGTCTATCCTGTGGACCTCCCTTGCTTTTTAGGTTGGAGGACTATCTACATCAGCGGTTCTCAACCTTTTATGCTCGGCGACCCCTTTTTACAATCCCCCACTCTGCCGCGACCCCCCCCCCCCCACACACACACATACAGCAATAGAAGAATAGACAATAACAATCCATATTTTCGATGGTCTTTGGCGGCCCCTAGCAAATCGTCAATCGACCCCTAAGGGGGTTGCGACCCACAGGTTGAGAACCCCTGATCTACAGGATAGATACTCCGGTACCATCAAGTTACTGGTTTCGACAGATATCTTATCTTATCTTATATAATACAGACGTTATTTCAAAAAAGAATATGATTACGTCCTATGCGTCATGCATTTAGTCATGCATATTAACCAATGACTTAAATTCTGCCAAGTCACTGGTTTTCCTGGCTAGCTCAGGCAATCCATTCCATGCTCTAATAGCACTAGGGAAGAAGGAGTATTTGTACAAATTTGTCCTAGCATATGGGACGAGGAATGTCTTTCTGTCTTTCAGAGTATTTTATTAAATTTTGTTTTTGTATTTGAAGATTATGGTTCAGTGTTTTATGTATTATTGCTACTTTACTTTTGAGCCTTCTGTCCTGAAGGCTTTCTAAATTTAGTGATTTTACTAAAGGTGTTACTCTAGTCAAATGTGAATATTCGTTTGTTATGAATCGCACTGCTCTATTTTGTGTCTGTTCTAGTTTCTTAATGTTTTCTTGAGTTGAGGGGTCCCAAACAGAGGATGCATATTCTATTATTGGCCTAACCAAGGTTAAATAACATTTTAGTTTTATTTTCTTATTTGATTTATAGAAATTTCTTTTAATAAATCCTAATGCTTTGTTTGATTTTTTTGTAGTTTCATCAATATGTGGATTTCATGACAGTTTTTCATTTATTATAACACCTAGGTATTTTGCGTTTTTAGTCTGTGTTACTGGTTTGCCATGAATAAGATAAGTGGAATTAATTTGTTTTAGTTTTTTTGTTACTCTTAACAACTGACATTTTTCTGGGTGGAAAGACATGCTCCAATTTGATTCCCAATTCTGTAATTCATCTAATTCTCTTTGTAAAATATCTGTGTCTTGTGTTGTTTTTATTGTTCTATATATTATGCAATCGTCTGCAAATAATCTGACTTTTGTTCCTGAAGTAATGCAATTTGGTAAATCATTTATGTAAATTAAAAATAGTAGTGGACCCAAGACTGTTCCTTGAGGTACACCTGAGACTACTGTTATCGGTGTTGATTTAGAACCATTTATTATTACAGTTTGTTCTCTCCCTATCAGAAAGTCTTTAATGCACTGATGCAGTGGACCATTAATGCCGAAATATTTTAATTTTTTAAGCAAACTATGGTGGTGAACTTTGTCAAAAGCCTTAGAAAAATCTAGTAAGATAGCATCTATTTGTTCACTATTATCTAAACCTTTTGAAAAATCATCAATTAGTCCTATTAGTTGTGTTTCACATGATCTATATTTCCTAAAGCCATGTTGGTATGGTGTGAGGACATTTTGTTTGTCTAAGTGGTTTATGATGTTGCTACATATTATGTGTTCTAGGATTTTACATGTGATGCTGGTAAGTGATACTGGTCTGTAGTTTCCTGTGTCAGATTTTTCTCCTTTTTTAAATAGGGGGGTGACATTAGCTTCTTTCCAGTCCTTTGGTACTCTGCCCTGGTTAAGTGAAGCCTGAAAGAGTATTTTGAACACTGGGGCTAGCTCATTATTTAGTTTTTTGATAAATTTAGCTGGAATACCATCAGGTCCAGAAGCTTTATTTGGTTTGGTGTTGGCTAATAGTTTTTGAATTCCATTTTCTTGTACTACTATATCTTCTATGTTGTCTACTTGGTTCAAATTCAGTAATATGTTTTTGTCTCCTGGGGCTGAGAATGCTGATGCAAAGTATTTGTTAAGGATGTTTGCTTTAGTTTCATTATCATTATGTATTATGTTATGTTCATCTTTTAATGGCGCTACGCCTGTTGTTTCCATTTTCTTAGACTTAATGTATGACCATAGGTATTTGTTGTTATCTTTAGATATTACATTGTTTATGTATTCACTCTGCAGCTGTCTGCTTACTTTTTGGGTTAAGTGTTTAATTTTTATATACTTTTTGTAAACTCTTTCTGCATTAGTTTCTTTAAATTTTCTATATAGGTTTTCCTTCTGTTTACATAGCTTCTTTAGTCTATTATTAAACCAGCATTTATTTATTTTGTTTGATGTGTATTTAGTTGGTATATGGTTTTCTATAATGCTTTTAAGATGGTTTTTAATGAAATTCCAGAGGTCATCGACTGGTTGGTTAATGTCTTTTTCTAATAAGAATGTTTGTTGAAAGTTTAATGCAGCTTGGTGTAGTTGTGTTAGGTTACATTTATTCCAGAGTAAGATTTTTCTTTTGGGTTTTGTATTGGCTACTGCTTTTATCTGACTGTGTATTTTTATGATCTCATGGTCTGATAGACCAGGGATAATATCATAATCAACTACTAATCCAGGTCTGTTGGTTAAGAAGAGATCTAATGTGTTGTTTAATCTAGTTGGCTTTTTAATGATTTGATCTAAACTTAGGTTGTGTAAAGTTTCTATGAAAAGCTCATTTATGTCCTTAAGGTTTTGGTGTTTATCTATGGTTAGTGTTTTCCAATTTATATCAGGTAGGTTGAAATCACCCATAATCCAAAAAACTGCATTTTTATTTGTCTCTTTAAGTGTAGTAATCTGATTACATAGTTCCTGCATGTATTCTAAACTAGAATTTGGTGGTCTGTAAATGCTGCCTATTATTAGGGATGTTGAGGTGGTATTAATTTTACAAAATGTTGATTCTATATTTTTTGAGTTAGGTAAGGTAATTTCTTCTGCTATAAGAGTGTTTTTTATTGTTAAAGAACTCCTCCATGATTATCAGCCCTATCTTTTCTAAAAATTTCATAATTACTATTGAAAATTTCTGCATTATAAATTTCAGGATGTAGCCAAGTTTCTGTGCCTGCAATTAAGTCTGGTTTCTCACATTCTAATAAAATTTCTAAGTCTGCTGTTTTGTTCCTAATGCTTTGAAAATTTATTATTAAGGTTTTAAGGTATTTTGGTGTTACTTCTTTAGTAGGTTTGTTTAGTGAGGCTGTTGTATTAATTTTAGTAGATTTAGGTTTAACAGGAGTGGATCTGGCTAGTGGTTGGTGAGTTTGGTTTGGGATGGTGTTTAGGATGTTGTATGGGTTAGAAGTGTCTGCATCAAAGGAATCAAACAGTCCTGATGTAAACTGAGGTAACCCACACGGTACACAGTGCCATGATGCATCTTTGTTGCCTAAGGCATAATACACAGGTGTATTCATATGGAGACATGATGCATGGTACCATTCATCGCAGGTGTCACATTGAATGGCTTTCTGTTTCATGGTGCATACTTTTTTGCAGATGTTGCATCTATCTTTAGATCTAGGCCCTGGATTTGACTCTACATCCCCTGCTATTAATATTAACAGTGATAGGTATTTATTTCTGCTGTGTCTGATTGAGAACTTCCATTTGTGATGGGTAATCTTCTTTAGTGTTATGGATGTGTATGTTAAGTTATTTTTTAAGTTGCTTTGATCTAAAGTGTGATGATTGATTATGACTGTTGATATGATTTATTGTAAAAGAGATTTTAATGAGTTTTTTAGGAAGGAGACTTTAATAATTTCATAACATCTCCAGGATTTTTTCGTATTTATTTTTCAATACCAGGAGATTTCCAGGAGGCCGTGGAAAATCCGGAGGCCTCGGAAACCCTTTTATTATATATAAGTTATAATGGTTTAATTTAATTATTTACACCTGGAATTAGCGCGGGGCCCACTGCGGTCACATAGATTATCTGTCCTAAATTTAAATGCAGTCCTCAATGTAATAGTAAGGCTTGTACGTACTAACTGTTCCCTAATTCCATGCCACCTCTAATGACTCTAATGTTCTCTACTACGCTAAAATAAGAGGACTTAGTCGAGGACGTGTTTTCGGGAGACTTTGTAAAACTGAAAAGCGGGAAAAAAAAAAGATATTTCTAGCATGAGTCTGCTGAATATAAAATGTTTGAAGTCTCGAATTTTTCATTTGTCACGGATCTTCTGTAGAATGAATAAATTAAATGTTCAGATACAATAGAAGAAAAAAAAAAAAGTTTGTGACGTCACACTCCACGAGATTGCAAGCAGCAGTCAGCTAGCTAAAAATGACGTCACATTCCACGAGATTGCAAGCAGCAATCAGCTAGCTAAAAGTGACGTCACATTCCACGAGATTGCAAGCAGCAATCAGCTAGCTAAAAGTGACGTCACATTCCACGAGGATAAATTACAATCACTGGTGTGAGGGAAGACTATTTTAGAAATTATTTCAATTTTCCAAATTTAATATGTCATGTTCAGAGAATTCGTGCTATGTTTGTATCTTAATACAATTTAAAGCAGCTTTTTTTTCAGCAATGATACTCAGGAACAGCTGTGATACATTAACATAATTAATTATCTTTAATTTCTAACCAAATTATCACGAACTGTTATCAAAACAATGGCATCGCATAATAATTGATTTATGTATCTTTCTAGATAAAACAAATATGGCCCGCCAAATTTTTTCCTTTGACGTTTTTGGCCCGCTTCTTAAAAAGTTTGCCTATCACTGCCCTAACATGTCACGGGAAAGCGGAGAAGAAATCACAAATTTTGACAATTTAATACAAATTAAAAATATGAATGTGTCTTTATCGCCGTTATCTACTTTGACTTTGTACAAATCCAAATTTAATTCATTCTATTTTTTAAAACTCTAGGTTGCTATTTATTTCTCCACCCAGATTACATCTTCTTATCTTATCTTAAAAAATGCAGATGTTACATAAAGACAAAAAGATAGAAGCACATTTCTTATTCGACATGCTAGAACACATTCGTACAAGGGCTCTTCTTTCCCTAGTGACATTAGAGCAGGGAGTAGGTTGCCTGAATCAGCCAGAAATCTAATGACTTAGCAGAGAAGAGATTAAAATACACTGATATTGGTAGGGCGTAATTATCTTCTCTTTTGAAGTAACATCTGTACTTAATAAGATGAGATAAGATGAGATATGATGAGATAATATGAGATAAGATGAGATAAGATAAGATGCATAGGTATAGCTCTAAATATTTGTGCTTACCTGCTTTGACACCAAACATGAACACAGATCTTCTGATAAAAGAAAATACTTCTAAGAGTTGTAGAGAGATGTGTAAATTACATTTTCTTACACGAACGAAGAGCCGAACATTGCACAGGTTTGATTAGTTGGTGAATCTGTTCTACACAGGAAACTAAAATCGTGTTTCAATATCGTCTAATATTGTGTAAAGATTGTTTTGATACAACGAATCATATCAATAGATGACGCATGGCATAATCTTTGAATAGTTTTTTGGTGTCAAAGTTTGGCCTCATTGACCTCAACCAGAGTGTCGACGGATGGCTTGTGTTTTTCTTTTCAAGTTTTAATTTGCGAAAATATGAATCAGTCTTCTTAGCATGGAACGAGGAATTTTGCTATCCACAAAGAAACCAATTAGTTAATACTGTACTAGGAAGCTGATTCCACCGACAAAATAAAAAAAATATAAAAAAAACATTAATTCTTAAAAATAGCCTCCGTTTTTTAGCGACCTCCGAAAGACACTGTTTTGTCTGGTCTGTCTGTCCGTCCGTCCGGTTTAGATCTGGTAAGGATAGTGAAAATCCGACATCATAATATTTTAGACCATTCAAAATTCTGATGCAGAGGCTACTTTTTTCTTTTCTGAAAGCGAAAAAATATAATTTTTAAAGTCACATATGCAAGCAGTTTTTTTTCATAAAAAATACACCATTTTTACAACTAGTCACTATTAATGGTAACAAACATGGGAGGCTCTTTAGTAAGGGAGGTAGCAATTTACCATTTTATTTACACATATATGCAAACGGTTTTATATTTTTTGTCAAAAAATATTTTGTTTTACATTTGTATTGCTAAGTTATATAAGTTCAGTCATACTGAGTACTACTTTTACAAAAAAAGAGAGAAAATCTATTTAGTATGCATATAAGTAGAACATGATGTAAAACAACAATTAATAAGTAGTTTTTCGTATTATCGATTGAACTGCAGAGCCATAAAATACAAAAGTAAAGGAATTTTTATTTTCTGATTTTTTTTTCGTAAGGCTTTGAATAAGAGATTGACCCTTTACGAAACAACTACATCAATTAGATACTAATTATAAGACATCAATTAGGACAGACTCACATATAACTTCACATTCACTTTCACCAATACTTTGGACCGCTGGGGTAGCACACAAGATCGGTCAGCCTTCTTTCTCCATTTTTCTCTGTCATTTGCCTTTGATAGAATTTCATTCTGATGTTCTTTTTGAAAATATTGAAACCTACCTGGGTGGACCACTTCGGGGGGCCAATTTTGAGTTTGTGCTGTTACACAGACTGTCTTTGTAACCTTGTTATTTCAAAGGTGAAAATTTCATTTATTAAATTGTTGCAATCTGCATACTCTGAAACTAAGGGACGCGCCCTCCTTGGCCTAACATACGCGTGTCAGTGTCGTTCTAAAGAAACATATGTATATAAAGAAGTATATGTGAAATTTCTCCGACATATTCTCTAGTAACAGTAATTTACATATTAACCAAATGAACATCAATAACCAAGTTTTCATGGTTTTAATAGTAACTATGTTTTTGTTCAGATTCAGTGCTTCATAACTTTACCAACTAGTAAAAAAAAAAAACCACTAAAGTATCTAGATTAGATTTCTAGCTTTTGAAGCATCTACTCAACAACATAACCGTATCTGTGACCCAAGTCCGGCAACCTAGTGGGGGATGAGAAAAGGCATACAGTTGTGCCCCTTGAAATTGACCAAGGTAAAAATAATCTAAAGATAGTTTGCAACCACGTGTGCGACACCTTGTGACTGACTGTGAAGAGACTAAAACATAAGATTGAAAAAAAAAAAAAGTTAACTTTTTTTAAAACAATCTATATATATAATTCTCCTCTTCCCTCAACAGTTAAAACGAGAAGTAAAGGAAAGATCACTCTCTTATTTCTGCGGATAGTCCACGAGAATAAACTATAAAGTAACTAAACCCCATATTAATTGTCTATAAGTATTATAAAAATTTATCAAGGTTATAAGAACCAGAATGCAAGTCATGAAATCAAAGTCTCCCCCAAGCAATTAGGTCTGCACGTTGGACCTATCAGACTTCATCAATCTCTTCTGCAACATTATTTCGTGGCTAGCACAAAGGCCTACAGTCTCTACACCGCTCTCTGCTCTCTTCGTGTTTTATAAAAAGCCAGTACCTTAAAAACTAGACCATACAATACAGTGAAAAATAATCGCCTCGCAGTGGACTGCGGACGTAACTATTGAACAGTGCACATTGTCCAGTATAAATGACCCTTTCAGACCCCTGTAGACCTTGATGGTAAAGGAAGACAATCCCTTACCTTCAAGATCTCACAAAGAGAAAAAATTGTTCTAAGAAGATTAAAAAATTTATCCAGGTTAGACACTAAGGTTAAATAACATTTAATAGAACCCAATTTTTTTCAATTAATAATATTTTAAATGTGTTAATTGTAGTTAGCCTACCCCTAATTAAAGGTAATTGGTTATCATTTAAGACAAAAAGAAAAGGCGCCAAAGATTCACTAAAATAAAATCAAACTATAATTTACTTTGGATTTTGAACATAAAAAAACTGAAGTAAATCACTATAGAACAAAGTACGGAAATCAATCTTCATAACTCGGACCAAGATTTAGCTACATCAATGTTTCAAGTTACTATAATCTACTATTTATGTATAACTCCAAACACTAAGGCATTATCTACTATTGTTTAATACCTTTCATACTCAACATGTAGGTAAAATGTTAAAAATTAAAAAAAAAACCGCCCACTAAAGAGACATTAAGGTCTACATAAGAGGCAGAAAGATCCACAAAAGAGGCAGAAAGGTCCACAAAGAGGCATTAAGGCCTACAAAAGAGGAATTAAGGCCTACAAAAGAGGAATTAAGGCCCACAAAAGAGGCAGAAAGGTCCACAAAAGAGGCAGAAAGGTCCACAAAGAGGCATTAAGGCCCACAAAAGAGGCATTAAGGCCTACAAAAGAGGCATTAAGGCCTACAATGGCCTAGCTCATTGAGGAAAGGATCAGACCTGGTCAGATCGTTGGTCCCTTACATAGCAGTTGACCGTCTCAACCCAACTTTCAAGTTTTCAAAAGGAAAATTACCTGATAGAGTTTGGGATCAGCGGCGTAGCAGGTTGTGCTCTGCAAGCTGCCTAAGTGTCACCGTGTCACAGTCTTAGTTGACATTGCATGATCTAAAGTTCACGTCATGTTAATAGTTTAAAAGACACGTGGAATTCCTGATGTAGAAAACAGGAAGTAGAATGAAAGTTGACTTTGAGTTCAGTCAAGTCAAGTCAGTAAGGTTTGCTCCCGGTCCGGGAAGGTTGGACGTTCCTTCCTGGACTGGTGTATATATATGTATATAGCATGATTGTTGCTTAATGATATTTGAGAGTTGATTTCATTATGTGCTTATTGAATATTAAGGTATTATTCGTATTTCAATGGATATATTTAGTTGAAGCTCCAGTGTCACTAGTAGTAATTGTTCTTATTGTTACCCGCTGAGATGCGGACGTGATTTGTTGTTAACGTATTGGATACTTTTGATACCGCTGTTATGCGGATATGATTATTATTTCTTGACTTGTAGCACTAACAAGGAGTGCAGTATATTATTATTATGTTGTAAATAAAATCTTCATGTTGTCTGCTGAACGGACTTGAGTCAGTCGTATAGTGTTTGTCTCCCTCAGGAAGTAAGAACCCAGTATACCCAAATATCATTAAGCAACAATCATGCTATATACATATATATACACCAGTCCAGGAAGGAACGTCCAACCTTCCCGGACCGGGAGCAAGACCTTACTGACTTGACTGAACTCAAAGTCAACTTTCATTCTCCTTCCTGTTTTCTACATCAGGAATTCCACGTGTCTTTTAAACTATTAACATGACGTGAACTTTAGATCATGCAATGTCAACTAAGACTGTGACACACCGCCTCCTGATTTTATTTACACAGGGTTAACTTTCCAGTGTTTGTGTTTAGCTGAAAGGCAGTAGAGGTTCGGTTTCACAGTTTTTCCTTTTCCTGAATGCGCATGCAGCCCAGTGAACCAGTTGAAAACCAGTGACTTGGCAGAATTTAAGTCATTGGTTAATATGCATGACTGAATGCATGACGCCTTGGACGTAATCATCTTCTTTTTTTGAAGTAACGTCGGTATATCTTTATATATAATTCTCTTCTTCCCTCAACAGTTTAAACGAGAAGAAGTAAAGGAAAGATTACTCTCTTATTTCTGCGGATAGTCACCCCCACGGAAAAAAACAAGAGGGGGGGGGGGGAACACGTTTTCACAGCTCGCTACGGATGGCTGCGCGCTGGACTGTCAAACCCTGCCCGCTCCCATCCCCCCTTCGTCTTGCGGGAGGTCTGGACTAGGAAGTAAACTATCGTCAACTCTGAAGGAACATCCGAAACATGTAAAACATTTTACAAACACTAAACAGCAGGGTCGGACTTATGCATTGTGGGGCCCTATTTGAAACTGATTTCGTGGGGCCAAGTAAGGGACGATAAGTGAAATTTAAGAGTTTGTATTAGAAAATAAATTCGTCTATGCATTTTATTCATTTTTTACTACGTACAGAATTACTTTACGAGCTTTGCGAATAGCAAAGTCATACAGTATATCATAATAATTCTGTTTCCTACATAGATCACGCTCAATAGCAAGAATTACCAAAAGTTTCAATCTATCTTTGAGAGTTGTTGACATCAAGTAATTCTTCATTAGTTTGAGGCGCGAGAAGCTTCTTTCACATGATTACACAATTACGGCTAATGCATAATGCCGTTTTTATTAATAATGCGTAGGATTGGAGTTTTCCATATGGAATGACAACCCAAAATGAAAATTTTTTTTCTATATATTTCCGTATATTTTAAGGACTTTTTCGCATATTTTGCAATTTCGGGAGATTTCCAGGAGCTCCTGGTAAATGGACAGGAGGTCGCGGGAAATCTGTTTTAAGTTATAAAATGGTTTAATTTAATAATTTATACACATTGAATTAGCGCGTGTTCCATGAAAGTGCGGATCCTTCGGTCGCAAAGGTTGCAGTGGCCTAAGACCGGCCCTGCAAAATAGCGGCATATGCTACGCAGCCGGTCGACTAGTATAAGATAATAAGATAACATAAGTAGGTCAGAAAAGATAAAAAATATTAAATATTACGTTTTAGATGACCAGATGACTTCGGGTCGATACCTTGACCAGTGGTTTAAACAAACACACTGGCCAGCAGAAAAAATAAATATTCCAAACAATTTTGGGAGAAAAGGTCAAGAGCTTTTTGTGTTTTTTTTTTTTTTTTAAAGATGATTGTACATTCACTATAAGTTCATTGTATATTTACACATTGTACTACAGTCTGGCAGCGCCTGCAAAACTACTGATCTCGAACTGTATCGGATATTCCGTTCCTTTGGTCACATCAGCTGCGTGGAGAGAGGGGAAGGGGAAGGCTGTGTGGGCGACATCGTTTCGACCATAAACAATGCCCCGACTATCATTTCGTTTTTCCAGATGAACCATAGTCGTTCTACGACTTAAAGACTAATAAATATTAATTACACGACAGTATAACCATCTGTACTTCCTGTTTGGTCACGCAACATTGTCCTAATGTGTCACTCTGACATTCATTTAGGTCACGGTTCAATAATCAAGTTCCTGGGTTTCTATTTAAATATTTTATGAACCCAGTAACCTTTCAGTCATGAGTCTTGTGCTGGACAGTATGGTTGGTTAAGGATGATTGAATACTCTATCATATATGATGTAGGCGATTCTCCTGTTTGATTGGCTAGATTTATTATTATGAGAAAAAAAAACGGACATACTTTTGAATTGAACATGGTTCCAAGATCTATTTGTTCAGGGGTATTGGATTGTTACAGAAAATGAACTAAGACCTATACACATCTCGATCGTCATTTCCCCTCGGAGAGTCGGACCACACAATGATCCATCGTACACCCACGTACAAACCGGTTGTAAAAACAACAAAACCCGAAGTACAGTCCATCCAGTCATGGTCTGACGACGCTGTTTTACAGCCACAAAGTTGTCTGGAGCAAACAGATTGGGACATGTTTGTAAACAACTGCCCAGACAGATGAACTTACCACAACTGTTAATTCGTACATCCAGTTCTGTGAAAACATGATTGTACCAAAGAAGAAAATTAAAACATTCAGTAATAATAGACCCTGAATGACTAACATTAAAAATTAACATTCTGTCATCATCGAGAAGTACATAGAAGTCTATTTATAAAGCGCTGGTTATGAGTGTGTATGTGTTTTTCGTGTGTGAATATTGTTCGTATGTGCATCTATATCGTGCTTCTATATTGTTATTTTACAGTAGTTACGCTGAGGTTGTCAATTGTAGTCAAACCGAATTTCCATTTGATTGTATCAATAAAAGTTATCTTATCTAGCTAGGTAAAGAATATTTAAATGTCCATTAAGGTTTGTCGGTCACTAGGTCAAAGGTCATGCTTAGACAGGGCTATAAATAGCCGTCCATATTACTTGGAGCACGATAACCACACTGGGTGATAGATTGGATTTCAATAACTCTGTTATGAAAGTAGAAAGATGTGGGATGAGCATCTTGGAATCTCTTATTCTTTGAAGTAGCTCTGAGTTTCTCTTGTTCAGAGTTTAAAGGGATGTTGATAAGGAAGTTGGGGTATAGCTCCAGACAGCTAGTTAAACTAAACTCTGTGGGCAATTACAAAAACATCTTCAATAAAGGTAGAAAACATGAAAGAAAAAAAACTTTTATTGACCATTTTGGGTTTTAATGAAAATTTATGTAGAATTTCAAATGAAGTGAGGAGATATTGAACGATTATAAAAATACATTACATCTCATCTCAGACATAACGTGGATGTGTCTCTCGTCTCTAGCTTCATATTTCATCAGCATTCCAAACCTTTATATCAAATCATAAATAAACATCAAACAAAATAAATAAATGCTGGTTTAATAATAGACTAAAGAAGCTTTGTAAACAGAAGGAATACCTATATAGAAAATTTAAAGGAACTAATACAGAAAGAGTTTACAAAAAGTATATAAAAATTAAACACTTAACCCAAAAAGTAAGCAGACAGCTGCAGAGTGAATACATAAACAATGTAATATCTAAAGATAACAACAAAAACCTATGGTCATACATTAAGTCTAAGAAAATGGAAACAACAGGCATAGCGCCATTAAAAGATGAACATAACATAATACATAATGATAATGAAACTAAAGCAAACATCCTAAACAAATACTTTGCATCAGCATTCTCAGCCCCAGGAGACAAAGACATATTACTGAATTTGAACCAAGTAGACAACATAGAAGATATAGTAGTACAAGAAAATGGAATTCAAAAACTATTAGCCAACACCAAACCAAATAAAGCTTCTGGACCTGATGGTATTCCAGCTAGATTACTCAAAGAACTAAGTAATGAGCTAGCCCCAGTGTTCAAAATACTCTTTCAGGCTTCACTTAACCAGGGCAGAGTACCAAAGGACTGGAAAGAAGCTAATGTCACCCCCCTATTTAAAAAAGGAGAAAAATCAGACCCAGAAAACTACAGACCAGTATCACTTACCAGCATCACATGTAAAATCCTAGAACACATAATATGTAGCAACATCATAAACCACTTAGACAAACATAATGTCCTCACACCATACCAACATGGCTTTAGGAAATATAGATCATGTGAAACACAACTAATAGGACTAATTGATGATTTTTCAAAAGGTTTAGATAATAGTGAACAAATAGATGCTATCTTACTAGATTTTTCTAAGGCTTTTGACAAAGTTCACCACCATAGTTTGCTTAAAAAATTAAAATATTTCGGCATTAATGGTCCACTGCATCAGTGGATTAAAGATTTTCTGATAGGGAGAGAACAAACTGTAATAATAAATGGCTCTAAATCAACACCGATAACAGTAAACTCAGGTGTACCTCAAGGAACAGTCTTGGGTCCACTACTATTTTTAATTTACATAAATGATTTACCAAATTGCATTACTTCAGGAACAAAAGTCAGATTATTTGCAGACGATTGCATAATATATAGAACAATAAAAACAACACAAGACACAGATATTTTACAAAGAGAATTAGATGAATTACAGAAATGGGAATCAAATTGGAGCATGTCTTTCCACCCAGAAAAATGTCAGTTGTTAAGAGTAACAAAAAAACTAAAACAAATTAATTTCACTTATCTTATTCATGGCAAACCAGTAACACAGACTAAAAACGCAAAATACCTAGGTGTTATAATAAATGAAAAACTGTCATGGAATCCACATATTGATGAAACTACAAAAAAATCTAACAAAGCATTAGGATTTATTAAAAGAAATTTTTATAAATCAAATAAGAACATAAAACTAAAATGTTATTTAACCTTGGTTAGGCCAATAATAGAATATGCATCCTCCGTTTGGGACCCCTCAACTCAAGAAAACATTAAGAAACTAGAACAGACACAAAATAGAGCAGTGCGATTCATAACAAACGAATATTCACATTTGACTAGAGTAACACCTTTAGTAAAATCACTAAATTTAGAAAGCCTTCAGGACAGAAGGCTCAAAAGTAAAGTAGCAATCATACATAAAACACTGAACCATAATCTTCAAATACAAAAACAAAATTTAATAAAATACTCTGAAAGACACAAAGATAAAGGCACATTCCTCGTCCCATATGCTAGGACAAATTTGTACAAATACTCCTTCTTCCCTAGTGCTATTAGAGCATGGAATGGGTTGCCTGAGCTAGCCAGGAAAACCAGTGACTTGGCAGAGTTTAAGTCATTGGTTAATATGCATGACTAAATGCTTGACGCGTAGGACGTAATCATCTTTTTTGAAGTAACGTCTGTATTATATAAGATAAGATAAGATCTATAAATCCTACTAAAAATTACATCACATTTCATCAGCCAGTCTCTGTGGCATTTTACCAATCGAGAGAAGATTGTTTCCATTTGCAACTTCACACGTGGGGCCATTCCTTGATGCACAGCTGCGGTCACAGGTTGGGCATCTGTAATCACCAAGATTTCACTCTTCTTTCTTCTTCTACTGTGTAAGCCATTTGCAATTCAGGACCCTTCCACAACTAACTCAACAACAGCATCTGCAGTAGCCACAACCACAACTACCACAACAACCACATCTGCAGCAGCTACAACCACAACTAACACAACAACCACATCTGCAGCAGCAACAACCACAACTAACACAACAACCACATCTGCAGCAGCTACAACCACAACTAACACAACAACCACATCTGCCGCAGCTACAACCACAACTAACACAACTACCACATCTGCAGCAGCAACAACCACAACTAACACAACAACCACATCTGCCGCAGCTACAACCACAACTAACACAACTACCACATCTGCAGCAGCTACAACCACAACTAACACAACAACCACATCTGCCGCAGCTACAACCACAACTAACACAACTACCACATCTGCAGCAGCAACAACCACAACTAACACAACAACCACTTCTGCAGCAGCAACAACCACAACTAACACAACAACCACATCTGCAGCAGCTACAACCACAACTAACACAACAACCACATCTGCAGCAGCTACAACCACAACTAACACAACAACCACATCTGCAGCAGCTACAACCACAACTAACACAACTACCACATCTGCAGCAGCTACAACCACAACTAACACAACAACCACATCTGCAGCAGCTACAACCACAACTAACACAACAACCACATCTGCAGCAGCTACAACCACAACTAACACAACTACCACATCTGCAGCAGCAACAACCACAACTAACACAACAACCACATCTGCAGCAGCTACAACCACAACTAACACAACTACCACATCTGCAGCAGCAATAACCACAACTAACACAACTACCACATCTGCAGCAGCTACAACCACAACTAAAACAACGAAATGCAACAACAACCACGACACCAAATATAACTTTGTTTTGGCTGTAATTTTTTAGATTTTTTAGATCATATTGTCTGCAATCTGCAAAGATGTTTTATCTTATGTCCCTATGCTCCTACACTAAGCGCCCTACCTATCATTCGGCCTCAACGCCTTTCAAGATTTTTCATCTTTATCAGTCCATGACTTGTAACGAAGGGGTGCTGTTACAGTTCGCGTAACTAAACCCCCACAACTCACCTTAATATGCAACTGCCATTAGCAGAATATCAAAAGAGACGCCTTTTGATGATTTTGTACAGTAAGTCTAATCTTACAGTATAAACGACACAGGCATGCTTTCATCTCTTGACGGTACTGAGAAGTTCCTCCTTTTTACAAAGCTTATTCCAGCTCACTCGGTCTTTCTAGTTAAACGTTTGTACACGTTATTCGGGTTAATCTCGGATCAAGTTGAAATTTTACATAATTATTTTTTTTTTTTTACCTGACAACACAAGAATCAATTTTTAATATTTGAACAATTAATTAATTAACTATTGGTAATTTAATTATTGTATTTGGTATCTCGAACAACGGAAAGAGATTGCACTTGACTGAAGTGGTGGAATAAACTGAATAGTCCCCTTTAAAGGTCGCCGCTCTAAATTGAAACAAACAATATATAACTATACAACTAGCAGAGTGGTTAGCGCGTCGGCTCGAGGAGACGTGAACCATGAGTTCGAATTCAGGTCCTTTCCCGCCTTTTTTTAATACTTCTAAAAACCCAATTACGGTAAAAACCACCCAGATATCGCTTTCTTTCTTCCCCCCCTCCTATTTTCCCCACTTGTCCAGATAAGTGTTAGGATCATAGAGTATTGAGAAAGCTATAAGCATAAAATAGCGCTAATAAAAAACAATTAGAAAAAAATATTTATAATCTCACAGTTTTATAGTTGACTGACCAGTTGGGAAATAAAGCTTACGTTGAGTGTAATTATATTTTACTTAAAATTGCAAAAGATCCCTGGCCAGTTTGTCCCAAAACACATTAGTGACCTCCCCTTGTTGGTACACAATGTATGTGTTTTTATTAAGGTGATACAAGAGGTCAGAGGTCAGCTCTGTTGTAGGTATGGATTCTTTGATGAGAAACACAAGTACTGGACGCCCTGTGTGGACTGACTCCATGTTGGCCATCTGTGGGTCAGCAGAAAAAAAAATGTTCATAGCTTAATATAAAGAAACAAGTAAAATATCCAAAATAATTTTTAATAAAACAAAGCTTTTATATGGTAAGAAACTGCTAATTTCTAGTCATATCTCTAATTCCAGTAAGATGTATTTTCAATTTTTTTTATATCCAACAAGATTAATTAATTATTATTTAATTCGTTGGTTAATAATTTGATTGATTCATGTTTTGTGAGGGACAATAAATAACGTGTACAAAATTTGTACCCGACAGACAGACAGACGGACAGACGGACGGAGTGAGTTGATATTAGTTTTGTAAAAATTAGGTTAATTCTTACGTGCATTTCAAAGTTACACCAGGTGCTGTTGAGAAAATTTCGTGTGAGAACCACTAAAGTCTTCCGGCTCTCTTTGACGGCAGTCACAATGTTGGAAGCGATGAATTCCCCCACAGCAAAGTCTCGTCCATGGACCAGGACTGACAACTTCCGTTCAGTCAACTCTAGGAAATAATATTAGAGAGCATTCTTTACCTCTCGGAAATACGACTACAAAATGTATCATGTATGCCAATCTGTGGGGGCAGATGAAGTAATGTTAATGTGTGACCAGAAGTAAGCTCAAAGGGTCTATATCAGCGGTTCTCAACCTTTTAAACTCGGCGACCCCTTTTTACAATTCCTCACTTTGCCTTGACCCCCCCCCCCCTTTACACAAACAGAGAAATAGAAGAGTAGACAATAACAATCCATATTTTCGATGGTCTTAGGCGACCCCTGGCAAATCGTCAATCGACCCCCAAAGGGGTCGCGATCCACAGGTTGAGAACCCCTGGTCTATATGGCCTATGTGTTTATGGCGGTTTATGTGCTCACCACAGTCTATGTGGCCATTGTGGTCAATGGGTTTTTAAGCAGTCCAATATATTATATGAACTGTGGCATACGTCTATTCTAGACTGTAGACTTTTAACAAATATTACAGCAGTTCTTGTAGACTGTTCATGTATGTTAATATGTGTCAAACAATTAAGACTCCGTGATATAAAGATTATTTCCTTTTAGTTTCCATGGAGAGAAACGAAACATGCCGAGTTACGACAATCCTAGAGTTAAATTGGTTCCTAGAGCTAAATTGGTTCCTAGAGCTAAATTGGTTCCTAGAGCTAAATTGGTTCCTAGAGGTAAAATTATTCAAGCCAGTTGATTTTAATCATCTGATGAGTTTAGATTGCACCGTATCTAGATTCCGAATCTAGAAATTGAACGGCATTGAGGTCTGTATAAAAGTTGTATCCTGGCTCCCTGTGCTCAAATCTATCAACTTGTGGTCTTTACGAAGTGTCTATATGGCGGGCATGATGGCTGAAGGGTTGAGCGCCTGGTGATGACTAAAATTTGAATTTCAGGATTTTAGGGCGTCCTTAAATCCACTCAGCTCTAATGGGTACCTGGCTAATGTCAGGGGGAGGTATGGCGAGAGTGAATATGTTACTTTGATATTTTGGTATGATAATATATCTCTTTGTTTAAGTACTCCCAGATTATGAATGTGGATAATCTTGCACGTGTTATGAACTGAATGGTTTAGTCATCGTTGAATATGCGAGAGAGTGTGTTAGTCAGTGAGGTCTTGCCCCGGTCCAGGAAGGTTGGACGGTCACTTCCTGGTCTGGTGTTTTTTTGCATTTATATTTCATGGATTATTATTATTGGATATTAAATTATTATTTGTATTAAGGGATAACTCGAGTTGGAGTTAGAAGTTTATTAAGTAGTAATTGTTCTTATTTAAGTAACCCCTAATGAGCCAAGATAAGCAAGAATAGAACCCTGACAGCTACTAGTTATGGAAAAGTAAAAGCGGTTGATCGTTGTGGTGGCTACATGACACCCTCGTTTACCGATGACCTTTACATCGTCCACCCTATAGATCGCAAGATGTGAAATGGAACTTTGACTTTTTTTCTTATGTTTGTTTGTTTGTTGTACATGTTTCGGATGTTCCTTCAGAGTTGAAGATAATTACTTCCTAGTCCAAACCTCCCGCAGAACGACAGTCCAGCGCGCAAACCGCACGACCAGGCAGCCATTCTCTTAAGTGTCTATGGCTAACACCATAGGTGACAGAGGTCTCAGTGTAAGTGTCCATGGCTAAAGTCTTCAGATAACGCAAACATGCAACCCTACTAGATTCATAGATATTACTAATTATGCACAATATCATTAAAATAAAAAAAAAAAAGATATTTGTATGATTGTATTATCACCTGGTACAAGGCTCCCCAGAATGAAGTCCTCATCCTTATAAGCATAGGAAATAAACACGTCATAGTGAAACTGTTCAGATTTAGCAGTGTTTTTTGTTTGACCTTTCACCATCAAGTAGGCGGCGTAATATAAATATCTCAGTCTCCAGCGAAACCTATAAAGATATTAAAAAAAAACAACAGAGGCGTAATCATTTTTTTTAAAGGTCTAATGTGTATTATTTCTACAAATCAACCCTTTCCAGTAAACCAGTGATTTGACATGAAGCCATGAAGCAAAGACACACTGACATTATGGAACTTGCTTGGCTTGGCCAGATAAAGAAGACCTGTAAAACTTTTAAAATGTGGCATAATTAACTTTCAGAGAGCTTGCAACCATTCGAAGAACTCGCAAACGTAGTTTCCAGGAATTTCCAAAGCGCATTTCAAACACTGTGATAATAATACAAAACAAAATACAACTCTATTAAGTGTAAGGGCCAAAACATCTTGTTTTGTTTTAATGACATGCAACATGCAAGGGGCGACCATTCTGTGAGTCGTGAATTGTTATAAGTAAGACAATATTTATATACATCAAAGATTTAAAACAAAATTTCAAGTAGACCTGACAGTTAATACATATAGAGTAGTTTATGCTATTCGGACACCTATAGCCCAAATTTGAAAATTTGACTTTGACAGCGCCTTATTTGACAATGGTTCGACATAGAAAAGAAAATGAAGTATCAAAATCTTCTTTAGTTAAAGGAGAATAAGGATGACTACTTATATTTGTACCCCTAACCTATATTTGTTATTATATTTAAGGTCAAAGAGGCCGTGTGTTTTCATTTAATTCGGACAAATTTGACCCACATTATTTGATTCCGGACACCATTATTTATTTCGGACAGTCTCTAAATTTAGGCCTCAATAAACTCATATTTTAATTCTTTACTAGCATTAACTAAATTTTAAGATCCCCAGGCCTAACCCCTCACATTAAATCATTAAGATGTTTTGGAATTATGCATAAATACGAACACAAAATGTAAAAATATGAACACACTTATTCTACCAAATTAGGTCACTGGGATAGTGACTTCTATACCGACTTTTAGACTTATTTTACGTTTGAATTGTTTGTTTGATTAGATGTGTGTTGAATGTTTGTGTTTTTTGTTTATTAATTTAATAAATTTCTAATAGAGATGTCAGATGATCTTTTGTAGTATAGTACAGATAAGGGTAGCCATTCTTGCCTAACTGAATCCTCTATATTCTCTCTATATAAATCTAGATCTATCTAGTAGGTCTAGATCTAGGCATTTAACTTCATTCAATGTACCAAGCTCACTCCAAACATTTGCCGATTTATTCTCTATTAAAAAAAACAACAACAAACGAACAAATATAATATAAGATCATTTTTATTGATGTCCAAAACTGGCTGTCCGAAATAAATTTTGGTAAGAAAATCATAATTTAATTCGGACACCCTATTAATTTTTTATTTGTATGGAATCAGACAACTTGGCTTATAAATCAAATAAATCAGGTCCAGGGCCATTTGCAAGAGATAATTCAAACCTCTCAATGCCCACCCTATTGAAGTTGATGATGATGAATAGATCAATACTTCTTCTATTTACGTGAACTTGGGGAGTCAAAGACAAAGCTTTATTGTGTTTTTTTTTAAGATAACTTGTCGTTTCTAAACAATGTCAACAGTGGCGTAGCTGGGGGGGGGGGGAGGGAGGTCCTAACTTGGAGGTCCCCCAAATAAATGTCCCTATTTTTTTTTTTATATTGAATGATTTCGAATGTCGAAATGCATGGTCCACTAAAATGGTCACCCCCCCCCCCACTCCGGGTCTCCAAATCTCTATCTAGGCCACTTAATGTCAATAATGTTTTATTAGAAGCTCACTTTTACCAACCAAATAATTGAAACTAGTTGTATCTACAAGTGGAAAAAAACTTAACCATTTTATTAGTGGCCCCCGAAAGGGGAATAGCCGTTATAAGTTTTGTCGTCACATTATCGTCACATTCTGGTTATCAAAAATACAGGTCACAGGCCTCAGGTCAACACATGACCACTTTTGACTACTGGGTTACAAACTTCCGGCTATTGAGTGGGGTGCTCTTTTAGAATCAATCTCCATTACTATGTAATATGGGGTACTGTTACAAGCAACCTCATTTGATTTGTAACAACTAAACACAGTTTGCAAGGCCTTTTATAAACTACATAAGGGGAATCACTCCTAACTATACAAGTAATCAGAAATAGTTATTTCCCCATTATGTCACATGGACATTGACGATAAATCTCGACACCTGATATACTTGAACATAAAGATGCTATTGACATTTAACTCACCTGTACAGCAACGCTGCTATCACGCAGGAGACCATACAAAAAGTAGCAGAGGTGACCACCAGGAAGAGGATGGAGTGGTCAGCACACTTTCTATCAAGTTCTTGCAACGTCTCCTGGTAGGCGTCAGTTACATACACCGCCATTGACTTGTTCTCGTACTGACACATATAGTTGGTGAAGCTGGCATCAAAAGCTCTGGAACTGGTCATCCATTTCAAGAAGTCAATGTTTGTACAGACACACTGGATCGGCGTGGAAGACATGTCAATAACGACAGAATGATTGGTCAACAATTGGTCAATATGTTGGCGTGTCTCTAGGGGAAGAGTACTCAGCTGGGTGTGACTCAAATTAAGCAAGCTAAGGTTGAACATATTCACAATACTCACGTTAAATGTCCACATGTTGTTCTTACGCATATCGATGTGTTCCAAAAGATTCAGGCCTTCAAAGATATTCTTCTGAATACGAGTCAGCGAATTTTCGGAAAGGTCAATGAATCGAAGGTTTATTAAGTGTTTAAAGACTTTTGGGTTGATGTTGTGTTCAAAAAAGTCTTGCAGTTGATCGTTTCGGAGACTAAGTTTCTCTAAGGTACCAAGATATTGAAACATTTGTGTCTCTATGTCCTTGACACCGCTGCCACTTATATATAGCTTCAGAAGTTTTGGTAACCCTTTAATGGGGCCTCGAAGAAAAGGTAAATAATTATCACAAAAGATTAAAGATTCCAGCGAGTTACTCGCATTGAAGGTCAGTTCTGTCAGACGGTACCTTAGGCCGGTGAATCTCAAATCAAGACATAGTAAATTTGGCGGGAGAGTGATTATAAGTGGCCTTGAACTTTTGAATGTCTTCTGTGGTGAGGGGCACTGAGTGTAGTCTGCCGATTGTGGTTCTTTTTCGGGAATATCTAGCAAATAAGCGCCCCCATTCAGTTTGAGAACTTTAACATTCCTTAGTGTATAAAGCTCATTAAAATACTCTCCGTAGACAAATCTATTTGCCCCAACGAAAATGTAGGTCAAATTAGGGGGAAGTAACTGAAGAACTCCAGGGTCAATAGACTCGAAGCAATTGCCCTGGGCCTCTAGATAAATTAAAGATGACGGAAGACTTTTTACTATATCTTGAGAGATATATAATGATCGCGAGTATAAAGACTCTATAAAGTTCATTACCAATGTAGTTATGTTGTAATTACGAATTTCTTTTAAAGCAGACATGAAAGATTTGACACCCAGATCTCTGTTGAAACTTATATCTAGATGTTTCAAGTTAACTAACGGCTTGAAAACATTACTATTCAGAATATCTCCTTGGAGATTACAACCGCTTAGATTCAGTTTACTTATCTGATAGATGTTAGACAATGCACTTTTACTAAGTGACCTAATGTTACAGTGACCTCGAGATAAGTCTAAAGTTTTCAGTTCGGTTAAATTTTTAAAATGTTCTCCGAAAACCAACGAATCAAATCCATCTAAATAAAGACTTTCCAAGTTGGTCAGATTAGCCAAAACTTCATCTGGAAAATGAAAGTCAATATATTGATTGCTGTGTAGGTTTCTGTGTAGCTTCAAACATCTAAGCGAAACTAAATCAGAAAACACGCCATTCGGGAATGTCTCCTTAACGTACATGAGGCTATTGTTTCCCAGATTAAGCCAGTTCAAATGTTCAAGTCCCCAAAAGGAGCCAACTTGAAGTTGAGTTAGATTATTGTAAGACAAGTCTAAATAATTCAACTGAGAGTAGCTACAAAATATACAGTTTGGCAGCACTGCAATGGCGTTGTAATCGAGTCTCAGTTTTTGAATGTTTTGAGGAAGATCGCCAGGAACATTTTTCAATCCGAGTCCCGTACAGTTACACCCTATAAAGTTACACTTACATGGTTCATACATTCTATGTGTATTGCCATATGTATCTTGGCCTTGTTTTATATGCTTCATATATACATCTTCTTCTCGATCCGCTCGGAAGTTTTCTTCGACATAGCTGCCATCCAAATTGCAGGCATCGTCATTGTCCAGAGACAGGGACAAATACTCCATGCAATCCATTACGTCAAATTTTATTGGCGACGACGTCACCTTGCGCCATGTCATAATTATGAAAATCAACAATATCTTCATCTCTGTGCCAATGGTGTGTGGATGAAAATGTTTACAGATAAATCCTGTCAGACACTGACACGTGATACATTTCTGACGCGTCCGACCTGAATGGATAGTTTCTAGAAATGTCATCGCAACTATAGCCTCAGGTTGGCTTCTGCTGTAAAACGCGCCATGTTTCACCTTACATTCTTCGGCTGCCTGAAAAAAAAAAAAAATTCCAGAATTTTTGTGCATAATTAATAATGTTTCTTTTATTTATATATGTTATTCAATAAAAGTCTAGAAAGATCGATATGATTTACTGTGTAGGTTACTTTTCTTCTGTTTATGTGTGTTTATAACTCGAGTGTTAGGTGTGTGTGTTTATAACTCGTGTGTTAGGTGTATATGTGAATATAAATCGCGTTCTACGTCACGCCTATGTGTGTGCGTTTATAACTCGTCCTTGAGATGTATAGGATTTCAGCTAATGTGTTTAAGCTATACGATACCAGATGTGTAGGATTTCAGCTAATGTGTTTAAGCTATACGAGACCAGATGTGTAGGATTTCAGCTAATGTGTTTAAGCTATACGAGACCAGATGTATAGGATTTCAGCTAATGTGTTTAAGCTATACGAGACCAGATGTATAGGATTTCAGCTAATGTGTTTAAGCTATACGAGACCAGATGTATAGGATTTCAGCTAATGTGTTTAAGCTATACGAGACCAGATGTATAGGATTTCAGCTAATGTGTTTAAGCTATACGAGACCAGATGTATAGGATTTCAGCTAATGTGTTTAAGCTATACGAGACCAGATGTGTAGGATTTCAGCTAATGTGTTTAAGCTATACGAGACCAGATGTGTAGGATTTCAGCTAATGTGTTTAAGCTATACGAGACCAGATGTGTAGGATTTCAGCTAATGTGTTTAAGCTATACGAGACCAGATGTGTAGGATTTCAGCTAATGTGTTTAAGCTATACGAGACAAGATGTGTAGGATTTCAGCTAATGTGTTTAAGCTATACGAGACCAGATGTGTAGGATTTCAGCTAATGTGTTTAAGCTATACGAGACCAGATGTGTAGGATTTCAGCTAATGTGTTTAAGCTATACGAGACCAGATGTATAGGATTTCAGCTAATGTGTTTAAGCTATACGAGACCAGATGTATAGGATTTCAGCTAATGTGTTTAAGCTATACAAGACCAGATGTATAGGATTTCAGCTAATGTGTTTAAGCTATACAAGACCAGATGTGTAGGATTTCAGCTAATGTGTTTAAGCTATACGAGACCAGATGTGTAGGATTTCAGCTAATGTGTTTAAGCTATAGGAGACCAGATGTGTAGGATTTCAGCTAATGTGTTTAAGATATACGAGACCTACAAGACGGACAGAATTTTAGATTCATGTGTTTTACTTTGTCTAAAACAATGGTATAGTAGAGAGCATACCTGACATCTTATAGCATCTATCATTGGCGTCACTAGTGCGTGTGTGTGCGGGTTTGCGGTTCGAATCTTGTGATACCACTGACATATATTTCTTTTTCATTTACGATTTGATTATTTTATTTTTAACGTTCCGACAACACATGCACACCGACACACGAGCATAGCAACACAAACACATATTTGTGCACTGACAACTTCTAAAGTTCCTGTTCGTTCGATGTCAGAGATATAACGTCAGAGGTATAACGTCAGAGGTATAACGTCAGAGGTATAACATGAGAGGTATAACGTCAGATGTATAACGTCAGAGGTGTAACGTCAGAGGTATAACGTCGAGGCTCTCTTCCCGACAGTCCCTCAGAGCTTCAACAACTTTCATGCCTCCTATATTAAAGAGCTCAATAGCAACATCAAGGAACCTGTTCCCCGTTAGATCCCAGCAAACATTGAAATACAAGGCAATGAAAAAGGCAGACACACTGACTCATTCTGGCAGAACGAACAAGCAATCGAAAATTCCTCTCTATCTAGAAAAATGATGAAAATAATAGAGAGTACAATAATGAAACAAGAAAATAAAAAAGAATACTTAAAAAAAAAATCAACTCTTATATAAGGGAAAGAACTGCACATATACAGCCATATGTCTCAATAAGAGGCCAAGCCCCCAGGGCCCACCCCCGAAAACCCTAGCTACGCCACTGCCAACATGTTCATGAGAAAACAGGATGACTTCACAAACTAAGACAATTTAATACAAATTAAAAATAATTAGTATATCTTTATCGCCGTGTTTTATAAATCTGAATTTAACTAATCCTAAATTTTATTTTAACTCAAGGTTGCTATTTATTTATCCACCCAGATTGCATATATACCTTTGGCCAGAAAGACACAAAGATAAAAGAACATTTCTTATTCAAAACGCTAGGACAAAATCGTACAAAGGCTCCGTCTTCCTTTAATCCATCGGATCATAGAACGGGTTGCCTAAATCAGCCAGGAAAATCAATGACTTAACAGAGCTTATGTCTCACATACGCAAGATTAGATTAACACATGTATACGGGTAGGACGTAATTATCTTCTCTTTTGAAGTAACGTCTGTACTTTATAATATAAGATACAAATAGCTCGAAATATCTGTATTTACCTGCTTTGAAACCTACTGTGAGCACAGATCTTCTGGTGAAGGAAACACAGCTAAAAGTTGTACAGAAATATGTTCATCAAATTTAATTTACATGCTAGACGAACTGAAAATAACACAGGTTCAATTAGTTATGTGAACATTTTCTACACAGGAAACTAAAATAATGTTCAATCGCGTCAAAAATTTGTGAAGAGTTTTTGATAGAACTAATGATAACACTGGATGACACGCAACGTAACCATTGGATCGTTTTGTGATGTTTGGCCTCTTGACTTCATTCAAAACGTCGACAAATGGCTATTTTTATTTTATTTTATTTTTTTTCTTTTATTATTTGTTTTGAAAGACAATTAGGGAAAGTATGAATCTGTCGTGTACTGAACGAGGCATCCGCTAATCACAAAGATCTAATGAGTTAATGCTATCCCAGGAAGTTGATTCCACCAACAAAAGAAAAAAATTATAGGAACCTCAAGTCCTGAAAAAACAGGCCACCCTCCCTCATTTGTCGCTTTTTACTTCGAAGGCGAGAGTTTCATTCATTTGTCGGTCTAAACCAGCGTTTCTCAAACTGTGGGGCTCCCACCCCCCTCCGAAGCCTTCTTTTGTCTTAAGACAGGGGTTCTCAACCTGTGGGTCGCGACCCCCTTGGGGGTCGATTAACCATTTGCCAGGGGTCGCCTAAGACCATCGAAAATATGGATTGTTATTGTCTACTCATCCATTGTCGTATGTGCATGGGGTTGGGGGGGGGGGGGTCGCGGCAGAGTGGGGGATTGTAAAAAGGGTCGCCGAGCTTAAAAGGTTGAGAACCGTTGTCTTAAGACGATTATAACCTATCTCATGGCCTGGTTTATCGGCTATGCTCGGAATGTTGGCACTCACAAAGCAGTTTACCCGCTACAAGAGACTTCCAAATTTTCAAAAGGGGGGACACCAATTACACGATACAGTTTGGAATTAGCGGCGTTGCAGGTTGTGTGTTACAAGCTGCTTAAGTGTAGCCGCCTCCTGATTTGTTTTTCAAAGGGTTGACTTTCAAGACCTTTCCAGTGTTTGCGTATAGCTGAAAGGCAGTAGAGGTTTGGTTTCAGAGCTTTTCTTTTTCCTGAATGCGCATTCAGTTAAAGTAGGTCAGAAAAGATAAAAAAAAAAAAATTGCGTTTTTAGATGTCCAGCGAAACTTCGGGTCAAGACATTGACCAGAGGTGTAAACAAACACACTGGTCAGCAGGAAAAAAAATATTTCAAAGAATTATGGGAGAAAAGGCCAAGAGCTATTGGTGCTCCATTTAAGTTTATTGAAAAGTAGTTGATGGTTCATTGTAGATTTATTGTAAGTCAATTGTACATTCATTGTAACTTTATTGTAGATGCATTGCAAGTTCATTCTAGACTTACCAGCCTCCCCCCCCCCCATGAATTGATAGAAAATGAATAGGGAAGCAGTAATAAAAAAAAGACAACATAGTTTACAGTCAGTTCTTCTGTTTGTTCTAAGTACCAGCGGATGCTGCAGTGACTTTAGTGTACTTCCTACTTGGCCACGCGAGAGCGTTTAAGCGTGTCTCTGACATTCACTTTGGTCACGGTTCGATAATCAAGCGAAGTTCCTGTGTTCCAATGTCAGTGTGGCAGTGTGAACATGTTTTATGAACCCAGTAACCCTTCAGTCTGGCGTCTTATGAGTCAAAGGTCATGCTTTGACAGGGCTACAATTAGCCGTCGCAAATTACTTGGAGCTCGATGACCACCTGGGTGATATTGGATTTCAGTAACTCTTTTTGTTTTGGAGATATGAAAGTAGAAAGATGTGGGATGGATGAGCATCTAGGAGTCTCCGACTCTTTGAAGTAGCTCCGAGGTCCTCTTGCTCAGAGCTTAAAGGGATGTTGACGAGGTCCTCTTGCTCAGAGCTTAAAGGGATGTTGACGAGGTCCTCTTGCTCAGAGCTTAAAGGGATGTTGACGAGGTCCTCTTGCTCAGAGCTTAAAGGGATGTTGACGAGGTCCTCTTGCTCAGAGCTTAAAGGGATGTTGACGAGGTCCTCTTGCTCAGAGCTTAAAGGGATGTTGACGAGGTCCTCTTGCTCAGAGCTTAAAGGGATGTTGACGAGGTCCTCTTGCTCAGAGCTTAAAGGGATGTTGATGAGGTCCTCTTGCTCAGAGCTTAAAAGGATGTTGATGAGGTCCTCTTGCTCAGAGCTTAAAGGTATGTTGATGAGGTACTCATTGGAGTGTAGCTCCAGACAGCGAGTCCAACTAACCACTGTGGGAGATTACAAAAAAAAAAATCTTCAATAAAGCTCGAAAACATGAAAGAAAAAATATACTTGACTTTTATTGACAAATATATACAGCTTTGGGTTTGAATGTAAATTTATGTAAAAACTCAATGTAGTAGCGAGACATTGAACGATTTAAAAAATACTCTCGAACTCATCCCTAGCATACTACATGTTCATACATTATAATACGTGACTGTGTCTCTCGTCTCTAGCTTCATATTTCATCAGCCTTCCAAACCTTTATATCAACTCATTTGCTGCAATACTACTAAAACATTACATCACATTTCATCAGCCTGACCCTGTGGTATTTTACGTCTCGAGAGATCTTTTCACTTCATGTGGAAAGCGTGGTCGAGAGGCCAAGTGCGTTTAACTACCTTTGAACTTGGCTTGGCTTGGCTACCTAGAAGGAGGCTCGAGGTTCGAACAGAATAATGTCCCCTATCCATGGGCATAACTCTTCCTACTATATACAATATCTTCCTAATGGGGGGGGGGGGAGTAATTTCAAACATAATGTGAGTTACTAAAACGGGGCTTACCATTCCATCAACACATCACTTTACCTTAAAAGTGGGTGTGGGCGCCGCTGGTCAACCAATACCAATTATCAAACATACTCATAACAAAAGAACTATGTTCAAATTAGCTTTTAATAATTAATTACTCCAGAGATGTTCTCAATGCTACGAGCTGCTCACTACCTGCAGGTTTGATGCCGGGACCGTCAATGCAACAGTCCAGAGCGCAAACAACACGACCAGGCCGCTCTTCTCTAAATACTTTCTAACGAGCGAATGCTCGGTGATGTCGATGCACTCCAGTCTCTAGCAGTTTGCCCGAGTTTGAATCTTCTTTCTACACGCTGACCAGCCCTACTTAAGTAAAACTGCTACTTTCATAACAAAGGAAAAGATGTCCTCATGAGCGGAGATTAAGGACAATGGTCTCTTTGACGAGGATACAAAAAAAAAAATAAAATACTCTGAAAGACACAAAGATAAAGGCACATTCCTCGTCCCATATGCTAGGACAAATTTGTACAAATACTCCTTCTTCCCTAGTGCTATTAGAGCATGGAATGGGTTGCCTGAGCTAGCCAGGAAAACCAGTGACTTGGCAGAATTTAAGTCATTGGTTAATATGCATGACTGAATGCATGACGCGTAGGACGTAATCATCTTCTTTTTTGAAGTAACGTCTGTATTATATAAGATAAGATAAGATAATTATAGTAGTGGCCTACATTTTGTAAATCATTTGAGTCTATTTCAGACGCAGGCCATGGGAAGTATTTTAGAGGTAGTAGAGTGTTAATATCCGTACCACTTCCGGCAATGACTGTCTAACGAAGCTATAACAATTACGAAACTTTTCACAGTTACTTTGGCTTGATTTATTTTCACGCTTGGATGCCTCAGTTTGATAACACTTTCAAAGCAGTGAACATGAAATATACATTGTATCTCTCTTTGTTTCCCCATTTCTCTCTCTCTCTCTCTCTCTCACTTACATATATATATATATAAATATATAATTCGCTTTTTTCTCTGCTTCTCTCTGTCTCTTTTTCGGTTTCTCTCTATTCTCTTATTTTCTCTTTGTGTCACTCTATATTTATCTCTTCTCTTGATCTCTCGCTATATGCCTCTGTCTCTGTCTTTTTGTCTGTTTCTCTCTCTTCTCTTTCTCTCTATTCCTGTCTCTATTTCTTTCTATCTCCTTCTCTCTCGCTCTCTCTCTCTCTCGCTCTCTCTCTCTCTCTCTCTCTCTCAGTCTCGTTGACTCGGCGAAAATAGAAACACAATTAAATAAATTTTTAAAACAAGACTTTGTCAATCAAAAATGTATCTTAAAGACATTCGGTTTGTTGACACCTCGAAGGACAGGATACAGAAATGAAAGCAGAACACTAAGGCCATCATGGCACCTTACGAAAGATCTGGCCAGATTTCTTCACGACTGTCAACCTTCTATCAAAGTTTTCTCATGTACGAGTGAAACATTTTTAAAACATAAATCAAAAATAATAAAAGATGAAAGTGTCCTACTTGCGATGATACCAGTAGAGATCATAATACGAAAGCTGAGAATTTAATAAGTAAACATGTGTATCAGAATATCAAACTACCATGTTATATATAATAATAATTAATAATGTACAAAAGAATCTTTAAAAAAAAATTAAGAATTGTGTTAAATGGCATTTATAATAATAATAATAATTATTTAATTAATAGAGCGCTGTTAACACACAACATGTAGGCTGAATGTGCTTTGATAACATTACAAACATAGACACGAGAGTTGATTGACAAACTAATCTGAAAAAGGTTTAAACAGGTAGGTCTTAATGTCCCTCTTGAATGTAGTAAAGCATGCTGTCTGAGATCAATGAAAAAAAAAAAGGGGGGGGGGTGATTATAACCGCAATTAATCTGTTTTTACTTTATATTTTGTCAATAGTTTCCAACATAATCTGAAAATTATAGATACGACAACGAGGAAGACTATAACAATACCGAACAGAAATGCCATGACATCTAGTAACAGATATTGATAGAGCGGCATTTGTTGACCCGATGACCTCATGTAACTTCCGCCATATTTCATCACGTGATCAAACCAGTAGGCAGCCTCCTTGCTGGGAACTTTGTAAAGCTCTTTGAATAACTTTGACGCTTTCTGGATGTTATTTCTATATTTAGGATCGTCTGCTATTTCTTGAATCAATGCCGAAAATTTTTCAGAAGTTATTTCCCTTATGTCTGCATAGTGTCCAAATTCTTTCACAGCTATTCGTTTAGAATTATAAAATTGGTCTCCATAAATAGGAAGACAAAGGATTGGAACTCCATGGTACAGTGCCTCGTACTGACCGTTTTTCCCACAGTGGGAAACAAACACTTTAGTTTTAGGATGACCCAAGAGGTCGTTTTGAGGAATCCAGTTCGAAGCTAAAATTTTGTCTTGTTGTTCAAATGTCCCATTTATCTTCCATATGACATTTAGATTTAGTTTTAGAAAAGCATTTGCCATTTTAGATCTAATTTGATCTGGTATATAAACATTCCCGCTTCCAAATGATACTACGACAATTCCATTGGGAGACTTGTCCACAAAATGTTTCATATCTCCAGACAATGGCTTGGCCTCGCTGACTGAAGATCCACCTACAAGTTTTGTGTTAGGAAGACTAGTGCGTGGGTAATCAAGTATATGATCAATTTCCGTGATAAATATTTCAGCCTTCAATGCTATATCCCTGATTGATATATCAGGCTTCTCAGGGGCGTATCTAGACACCACGTCACTGTCTGAAAAAATATCATACACAGTGAAAGCAGCAGACAAAATGGTGGCTTGGACTCGCTGTAGAAAACTTTTCCTATCACCTCCGTCGTCAAAAAAGAGCTGGTCTGCAGCAGGACTGAACGGCGTTCTGCTTAGAAAATAGTCGTGATATGTGCCGATTAGGCCGAACGGCACATCCAGCTTGTAAGGAAGCACTAGAATATTTCTGGTAAACATAAAATTTTCTATGATGAAAAAATCTGGCTTCAAATCTCGTAGAGATGCTATAAAGGTCTCATCAGATAGAATTTGTTCAAGCAATCCTTTACAAAAATTCACTATAGGAATCAGACTGCCAACAGTATCAACTCCACCTGCCCAGAATTTTTCAATCAGTTGTGTTTTTTCGTAAACAAGCGCCTCGACGTCGCCGAGGTATTCACCGTATTTTATTATGTTGATCTTTTTATGAGGAACTAGCCCTTTGTTGGCCAGGTAGTCTGGGACACAGATGGACACGTTGTGGCCAAGTTCTATCAAAGCTTGGCCAATGTTGGCGTGGTAGATTAAGTAGCTCTTGCTTAGTGGGGGAATCATGACAACATTCTTGGCTCCACAGAATTCTAAAGAAACGAGGGAAGCCATTATCAGAAGCTGATTCAGGGACAGCATCTTACTGTTCTGAGAAATAACCAATAGAATTATAATTAGCATTGGGTTACATACATTGGGTTACATACATTTGGTTACATAAATTGGGTTACATACATTGGGCTACATACATTGGGTTACATACATTGGGTTACATACATTTGGTTACGTACTTTTCTTATCTCATTATAAATTACAACCGTAAAGTAAAGTAAAGTCCCCCTTTCAGACCTTGTGGTCAATAGGACAGAGTATGTAAAGGGCATCTGTTTCTGTGGCCTACTAGGGTGTCATGTGACAAGCACAACGACCAACGCCTTTACTTTTCCCCAATTATCAGGTACCCATTAGAGCTGGGTGGACTCAAGGACGCCCGAGGATCCAGAAATTAAACATCCCAGTCATCACAAGGATTCGAACCCCCGGACCTCGGCTCGGAACCCAAGCGCTTTACCGCTCAACCACCTTGCCTCCAAATCACAGACATGGCACAATATTTTTATGACATGATTAGGAATTAGTTATTTGTTTCGGGAATAGGGTAAAGTTAAAAAACAAGAACGCTCTAAATGACGCTAAAAAGAAGACGCTTCTTGTAGAGCAGTAGAATAGATATACGGATTTACGGACATAGCTGACATCAGACAATTCCCTTCTTGATTATTAAATATATTTGTAAAACAACATCAGCGTCGACTACATATTTTGATTGTTTCGGCCTTTCGCCGGTGTTACTGAAGTAGTTTGAGTTCAGTGTTACTTCCAGTCAGACGTAGATCTACACTAGATATATTTCCAAGAATCAACACCGCGCGGAGGCCTTAACATATAATTAGGCGTATCTATGTGTTCATAGAATAGCTTATGAAGTAGAGATATACTTCGCTAAGTCATTGGTTTTCCAGGGTAATGCAGACAATGTTAATGACTCTAGGGGGAAGAAAGAGAGCTTATATGAATTCATCCTAGCTTATAGAATAAGAAATATGCCTTTATCTTTGTGTGTTTCTGAGTATTTTATTAGTTTTCTTGTATTTCTAAGTTACGGTATATTTTTTTGTTTTATGTATTATTGACAATTAACTTCAACTTGTAGATTAAATTATGAAAAGTAACAGAATTTCTACATTTGCTTTTAGAAAAGAACACTATAATTGTCACTTTTGTATTAAAGACTCCTTGATGGACCTTAAGATAGATACGTTGATAAAGAATATATTTATAGAAAATGGCTTTGCGCATATACTCATCAGAATTCAAAGGAAAAAAAAGAAACAAATAAAATGTGTATAGAGGGGTGCTTAGACGCTTTCTTGCATCAACCCTATGACTCTGTGAGAGAGGATTAAACAAGAAACCAAAACCAGACCTAAACAAACGAGAAGCAGGCTAGAGCTAGCCTGGACCCAAACCAGCCAACAATGTGGTCAACAGTGACGTTTTGGATTATGGCCCTTTTGTTGATTCTCTGGCTTTCAGGATAAGGTCAAGTTGAACACTCACAATTCAACTAGTCTTACTCTGGCAGAGCTCACACTTACTTTACTACAACTACGGCGTTAAGCAGAGCCGCCTTGACAGTACTCAGAACCCATGGCGATTGTCATACGCATGGTCTAACCAGTGGCGAAGAACTTACCATCACTTCGGAGTTGGGGAATTGACCTCTTTGGGGGCCCCTGCATTTTGCATAATATTAAATATTTAATGGAAAAAAAAACACTCATGTGGGGCCATCCTCTATTGGGGGATTTTCAAATTCTCCCCCTCCTTTTCCCCTCCCTAGCTACGCCTCTGGGCCTAGGACTTAACCAAATATCATGCTAATATATTACGTGATAATTGCAACAGATGCCTTCACATTATTGAGCTACCGACCCTGCTTAAAGAGACGTGCAGTTTGAGACAGTTAAGTAGATTGTGTGATTTGTGTGATGGGATCCTCATAGGCTCGAGACCTTGGTCGGTTGCCCCTCTTGGCCACCTCTGAGTTGAGCTAATGTTGCATCCTAATAGGAAATGGCCTGGTCTCAGTATGCTACAGTCAAGACTGTGAAACATTTTATCAAGGATGGCTGCCTGGTCGTGCGGTCTGCGCGTTGGACTGTCGTTCGGTTGTCTCGATGGTTTATGCCTTGCCCGCTGACATGCCCCGTCGCTCTGGGGGAGGTTTGGGCTAGGATGTGGATTATCTTCAGCTCTGAAGGAACATCCTAAACACGTAAAACTCTTTACAACAGTGATGCCCAAAATACTGCCCGCCGAAGGGTCGGCTAATTGTGGGGTATACATCCCCTCCGCGGAGAAAAAAAACCTCAAACATCTCATTAATCTATGTATAAGATATATGGTGGCTTTGGGAGCCAAAGGTACTGGGTTCAGATCTCTCGGAGAGGATTTTAATTTTAAAACTTTTTTATAAACTTTTTTTTTTCCTAAAAAAAAAATGAAAAATCTGTACAACGATAACATAAGTAAATAATGATAATTTTGTCTAAACATATATATATCCTTAGAAGAAAAACGAGAGGCCGATCTATTGTTTCACAATGTTTATATATTTAAAAAAAAATAATTTCGGTACATTGTGTAATATGTTTCTTAAAGTTAACAGGTTCCTAGGACTTTGTTCAAAATGTATGTCCATTTTGTAGTTATGTCAGGGGTATGTATGGAGAGACTGAATACTTTGTTTATTTGTTATAACTTTGGTATGAGTTATATCCATATTTTAATGTACTCCCAGGTTATGAATGTGAACTGTCTGCACGTGATGTCAACTAAATGTTTTTTAGTGTTCCTTGTATGTGTGTGTGTGAAAGAGAGAGAGAGAGAGAGTATGTTTGTCCTTCGATATCTCTTTGTGGAACAAAAAGTTAGTTCGTAATAAATACAAGTGGGTCTGAGATATTGTATAGTGAACTTTTCGAAATTTGAATATTTTAAGTAACATTCACGTTCCAACTTGTTGTTTAAAGTATACAGTTATAAAATATTCAGTCTTTGTTTTGTATTCAAATAATTAATCACTGTCCATGTTCGTAAAACGTTAAGACTAGTGGTCCTTCTGAACTATAGTGTTCGCCTAGAAATAAAAGCTTACGAAAATTTAACATTACCTTATCTTATCTTATAAAATACAGACGTTACTTCAAAAAAGAAGATGATTACGTCCTACGCGTGTTCCCAGGTCAATCTAGTCATGAATTGGCTTAATCAGCTATTGGAGCATTTTTTTTTTTGATATCGCAGATTTGATACCTGGAATTTGTAACCATTAGAGATTTACATTGAATTGAAGAAAAAAAATGGAAATGATGGATTTAATATTATATTATCATTCCATTGTATTATCATTCCATTATATTATCATTCCATTGTATTATCATTTAATTCTATTATCATTCCATTGTATTATCATTCCATTGTATTATCATTCCATTATATTATCATTCAATTGTATTATCATTTAATTCTATTATCATTCCATTGTATTATCATTCCATTGTATTATCATTCCATTATATTATCATTCCATTGTATTATCATTTAATTCTATTATCATTCCATTGTATTATCATTCCATTATATTATCATCACAATATATTATCATTATATTATATTATCATTCCATTATATTATTATTCCATTATATTATCATTCCATTATATTATCATTCCAATATATTATCATTCCGTTGTATTATCATTCCATTATATTATCATTCTATTATATTATTATTCCATTATATTATCATTTCAATATATTATCATTCCATTATATTATCATTCCGTTGTATTATCATTCTATTATATTATTATTCCATTATATTATCATTATATTATATTATCATTCCATTATATGATCATTCCATTATATTATCATTCCAATATATTATCATTCCGTTGTATTATCATTCCATTATATTATCATTCTATTATATTATTATTCCATTATATCATCATTCCATTATATTATCATTTCAATATATTATCATTCCATTATATTATCATTCAGTTGTATTATCATTCTATTATATTATCATTCCATTATATTATCATTCTATTATATTATCATTCCATTATATTATCATTCTATTATATTATCATTCCATTATATTATCATTCTATTATATTATCATTCCATTATATTATCATTCCATTATATTATTATTCCATTATATTATCATTCCAATATATTATCATTCCATTATATTATTATTCCATTATATTATCATTCCATTATAGTATCATTCCAATATATTATCATTCCATTATATTATCATTCCATTATATTATTATTCCATTATATTATCATTCTATTATATTATCATTCCATTATATTATCATTCCATTATATTATTATTCCATTATATTATCATTCCATTATATTATCATTCCAATATATTATCATTCCATTATATTATCATTCCATTATATTATCATTCCATTATATTATCATTCCATTTCATTAAGATTAGTTCGTATGCAGAGATAATTCTAGAAATCCAGAATACGAATCAAAATCAAGTTCGTATGATGGGTTTAACATTATATTATCATTCCAATATATTATCATTCCATTATATTATCATTCCATTATAGTATCACTCCATTATAGTATCATTCCCTTTCACCAAGATTAGTTCGTATGCAGAGATAATTCTAGAAATCCAGAATACGAATCAAAATCAAGAGATTTTGTAGCCACATTTCTCTCGCTAAATAGTTGGCCCAGTGGCGGGCTGTAACAAACACAGCTATTGCATCACTTTCAAATTAAATTAATAACTACATAGTAAATGACTTACCTTGATTTTTCCTGACAGTACATAAATCGTTGCAGTGTCAATAGTATCACGCAGTCACAGAGTCGAGGATTATATAGGCCATGGTTTGACTGTGATATAAGCATGTGTACTTATATGACATGGGGGTCAACGTACAATCAGTGGTTCTCACACTTCTAGATTTAGCCTGTAAAAAAAAAAAATGGAGGTTTTATGCAAGGGAATTCTTCAACGAACGATTGGTCACGTGATTCCCAAGCTGGCGCTTCGAATGACTAAGTTTTCAGTGGACATCGGTCTTCATTTGATTAGTGAAGCGTGACCGTAGTGAGTTAATCAACATGAACAGTTATTGAGCAAACAAATCTAGTTCTATTGTTGGTCGCCACATTTTTGTGTGTTTTAAACACAATTCGGTCTGATCATTTATTTTATTCCTCTTAAATTTTCGGGGGACATATTTTTTTTTTATTTTATTCAATACAGTTGGGGCGACACATTTATTATTCTATTGTACACTGCTGGGGTGCCAAATTTATTGATATTGATTAGTATTGATATTCTTACTCACACGCTGACAAAAAGTCCGAGACCAAAAAATCGTGTTATAATTGAGGTCAACGACTTCCAGAATATAATTAAGTTTTGCTGATTGGAATGTATAATGAGTTTTTAATTAGGTTTCATACATTAAGTCTATCTAAATCACACATGACATCTGTCTATGTTCCAATGCGATCTGTCCATGTTCCGATGGCATCTGTCCATGTGCCGCAGGCATCTATCTATGTTCTGGTGAGATCTGTTAATGTTATGTTTTGATGGAAGAATTCTAAAGTGGATTGATAATTGCTTCGTTGGATAAAGATTGTTACACTTTTTAAACCGTTCCACACTTCAATCCCATCAACCATCAGGGCACCCAGTCGTCTGCTATGTTTTCATGACCTGCTTTAAGAATCTTTTATGTTGGCTATTGAGGTCAAGCCTAAAGGGTCATACAAAACAGAATCACATACGCTTTAGACTCGACAGCTCGCCATTCCCCACCCCACGATTTTTTTTTCTCTTTCTAGAACGAATCTTTGAAGACTTGACTCTGTATGTACAGCATATAACAACTCTGACACAGCAGAAACTATTCAATTATCTTTTCCCATTGGTGGCCCGAAGTACGTATAGGCTGAGTGATATGGTAGGTAAATGTCAAGGACACTGCAGAGTAACGCATAGATCTTTTTTTTAAATTATATTTTGGACAGTGTATAAGAAGAAGAAGAATGGCATTATAGTAAGAGAGAAAGAGAGAGAGAGAGAGAGAGAGAGGGATAAATGGAGGTAGATAGAGGGAAAAGGAGATAGACTATGTAGAAAGAGACAGAGAGAAGAGGGAGAGAGAGAGTGAGAGGGAGAGAGTCAAATCGAGAGACACAGAGAGAGGCGGTGCGAGAGACAAAGAGAGAGACACGGAGACAGAGACACTTAGAGAGAAACAGAGAGAGAGACACAGAGACAGAGAGACACAGACAGAAACAGAGAGAGACATAGAGAGAGACACCGAGAGAGAAACAGAGAGAGACACAGAGACAGAGACACAGAAAGAGACACATAGAGAGGACACAGAGAGACACAGAGAGAGACACAGAGAGAGACAGAGAGTGAGACACAGATAGAGACACAGAGACACAGATAGAGACACAGAGAGATAGAGACAGAGACACAGAGAGGTAGAGAGAGAGAGACAGAGACACAGAGAGAGACACAGAGAGAGACAGAGAGATAGAGAGAGAGAGAGATAGGACTAGAGAGAATGAGGATAGATGTCTGTGATCTAGGTGATGCAATGTACATGTATCTGGTCCAGGGGTTGGCAAATTATATATATATTTGCGCCCCCCCCCTCCCTCCATTTCCCAAATATTTTTAAAGTTCAAAAACAAAAAACGGTGCCCACACCTGATCTAATCAGTTTCGTATAACCAAATTTGTTATAGTTGAGTCTTTTGTTTTTCATTTTTCAATGAAGTCACCACAGCGAACACGACAGTTTACTAAAGGAACTGCAAGGTGACCCAGATTACTGGTTTGAAGATCAGACGCCTGCTAGGTTCCGTAATTTTTTTAAAGATAAATTTTAATGATTTTTTAAAGACAAGATAAAACAGTAACATACATATAAATCTCAAATGAACTGAACAATTATTGCTTTGTTTATTTTTATTTTTTATTTATTATATTAAGCTTAAGATTGCAAAAGATCCCTGGCCAGTTTGTCCCAAAACACATCAGTGACCTCCCCTTGTGGGTAGACAATATACGTATTTTTATTTAAGTGATACAAGAGGTCAGAGGTCAGCTCTGCTGTAGGAATGGATTCTTTAATGAGAAACACAAGTACTGGACGCCCTGTGTGGACTGACTCCATGTTGGCCATCTGTGGATCAGTAGAGAAAAAAAGTTCATTTAGTGAATAAACGAGAATCTGTACTAATGAAAATTTCGAACAAACTTGATATCAACAAACTGGATAATTGCAAAAAAACAAACAAAAAAACACTTCATCATAGTAAAGAATGTTTGTAAAATGTTTGACATGTTTCGGATGTACTGTTACAGTTAGAGATAGTTTACTTCCAAGTCCAAACCTCCCGCAGGACGACGGGGATGACAGCGGAACCATCGAGAAGTCCGAACAACCAGGCAGTAGCTTGTTAAAAAAAAATCAGTCACAATTGTAAAGGCCCTGAAGTTCACTACGCAAACTTGGTTCTGGTTTCAAACTGTACGTCATAATTACGGATAGATTGAGCACAATTATTATCAGAATAGATTCAAGTAATTAACATAATGCCATAGGCGTAGACAGGGGGGGGGTTTGTCCCATTGGACCTCCAAGGGGGAGCTCACAGCACTCCCGCAGACACCCTGGCACTAATTCCAGAAAAACTCACAAAGAGTTTTAGGGCTCAATAAACGTCTTCCAAAAGAATGAAGGTTCGGTATGTCATAAAGATTAATTACTTACACACACACGCACATGTTAAGGGGGGGGGGGAGATAAAAAGGCCAGGCCCCATAAAGAAAATCCTGGCTACGCCCATGCACAATGCGCCTTGTTCGTGTTAGTTTTTCGGTTGGTGTTCAAGGGGAAAGAACTGAGACAATCCCCACAAATGAACCAACTAAAACAATCTGGATTAAGTGCCCATATTTTCTTCTTAGTTCCAGATTTTTAATATTTTGTATTAGAGAAGTGATGCCAAAATTAATTTTTTTTTATAGCTCTCATACATATCATTAATATATTTTGGCAGTTATATCTATAACAAACAATCGGACAATAATTAAACAGTTATGTTACATATAGATATATAGAAACCTACATCAACGATGGAGATAGTGGTAAAGAAAAAAAAATCCCCTTTTAGACCGTGCGATCTATAGGGCACATGATGTGAAGGTCATCTGTTTCTTTTGCAAACGGTCAAAGTGCAGGGTCTCATGTGGTCAGTACAACGACCAACCACTTTTACTTTCCCCAAATAACGCCAGGTACCCATTAGAATTTTGTGGACTCAACGGCGCCCTTAAAATCCCAAAATTGAAAATCCTAGTCTTCGCCAGGACCCCTAGTGCGGAATCCATGCGCTGAACCCTCAGCCATTGTGCCTCCGATGGAGATAATATTTACCTGCATTTCAAAGTTACACCAGGTGCTGTTGAGAAGATTTCGTGTGAGAACCACTAAAGTTTTCCGGCTCTCTTTGACGGCAGTCACAATGTTGGAAGCGATGAATTCCCCCACAGCAAAGTCTCGTCCATGGACCAGGACTGACAACTTCCGTTCAGTCAACTCTGGGAAATAATGTTAGAGAGCATTCTTTACCTCTCGGAAATACGACTACAAAAATGTATCATGTATGACAAAAAAGGAAATCTATAAAAAGGCAATCTATTAAAAGTCATTCTATTCTATAAAAAGGCAATCTAATCTATTAAAAGGCAACCTATGGGGGCAAATGATGTAATGCTAATCTATAACTATGACTATTGTTATCAATATGCCTATGTTTTCAATGAGGCCTTTGTTTTCAATGAGGTCTATGTTTTCAATATGTCTATGTTGTTATGGTTTTCAATGAGGTATTTCTTGTAAATATGTCTATGTTTTCAACGTAGTCTATGTCTTCAATGAGGTCTATGTAGTCAGCGTGGTCTATGTAGTCAACGTAGTCTATGTTGTCAACGTGGTCTATGTTGTCAACTGTCAACTTGGTCTATGTTGTCAACGTGGTCCATGTTGTCAACGTGGTCTATGTAGTCAACGTGGTCTATGTTGTCAACGTGGCCCATGTTGACAACGTGGTCCGTGTTGTCAACGTGGTCCATGTTGTCTACGTGGTCCATGTTGTCAACGTGGTCCATGTTGTCAACGTGGTCCGTGTTGTCAACGTGGTCCATGTTGTCAACGTGGTCCATGTTGTCAACGTGGTCTATGTTGTCAACGTGGTCTATGTTGTCAACGTGGTCTATGTTGTCAACGTTGTCTATGTTGTCAACGTGGTCTATGTTGTCAACGTGGTCTATGTTGTCAACGTGGTCTATGTTGTCAACGTGGTCTATGTTGTCAACGTGGTCTATGTTGTCAACGTGGTCTATGTTGTCAACGTGATTTATGTTGTCAACGTGGTTTATGTTGTCAACGTGGTTTATGTTGTTAACGTGGTCTATGTTGTCAACGTGGTCTATGTAGTCAACGTGGTCTATGTAGTCAACGTGGTCTATGTAGTCAACGTGGTCTATGTAGTCAACGTGGTCTATGTTGTCAACGTGGTCTATGTAGTCAACGTGGTCTATGTAGTCAACGTGGTCTATGTTGTCAACGTGGTCTATGTTGTCAACGTGGTCTATGTTGTCAACGTGGTCTATGTTGTCAACGTGGTCTATGTAGTCAACGTGGTCTATGTAGTCAACGTGGTCTATGTAGTCAACGTGGTCTATGTTGCCAACGTGGTCTATGTTGCCAGCGTGGTCTATGTTGCCAGCGTGGTCTATGTTGTCAGCGTGGTCTATGTTGTCAACGTGGTCTATGTTGTCAACGTGGTCTATGTTGTCAACGTGGTCTATGTTGTCAACGTGGTCTATGTAGTCAACGTGGTCTATGTTGTCAACGTGGTCTATGTAGTCAACCTGGTCTATGTTGTCAACCTGGTCTATGTTGTCAACTTGGTCTATGTTGTCAACGTGGTCTATGTTGTCAACGTGGTCTATGTTGTCAACGTGGTCTATGTTGTCAACGTGGTCTATGTTGTCAACGTGGTCTATGTTGTCAACGTGGTCTATGTTGTCAACGTGGTTTATGTTGTCAACGTGGTTTATGTTGTCAACGTGGTTTATGTTGTTAACGTGGTCTATGTTGTCAACGTGGTCTATGTAGTCAACGTGGTCTATGTTGTCAACGTGGTCTATGTAGTCAACGTGGTCTATGTAGTCAACGTGGTCTATGTTGTCAACGTGGTCTATGTTGTCAACGTGGTCTATGTAGTTAACGTGGTCTATGTAGTCAACGTGGTCTATGTAGTCAACGTGGTCTATGTTGCCAACGTGGTCTATGTTGCCAACGTGGTCTATGTTGCCAGCGTGGTCTATGTTGTCAGCGTGGTCTATGTAGTCAACGTGGTCTATGTTGTCAACGTGGTCTATGTAGTCAACGTGGTCTATGTTGTCAACGTGGTCTATGTTGTCAACGTGGTCTATGTTGTCAACGTGGTCTATGTAGTCAACGTGGTCTATGTTGTCAACGTGGTCTATGTAGTCAACCTGGTCTATGTTGTCAACCTGGTCTATGTTGTCAACGTGGTCTATGTTGTCAACGTGGTCTATGTTGTCAACGTGGTCTATGTAGTCAACGTGGTCTATGTTGTCAACGTGGTCTATGTTGTCAACCTGGTCTATGTTGTCAACGTGGTCTATGTTGTCAACGTGGTCTATGTTGTCAACGTGGTCTATGTAGTCAACGTGGTCTATGTTGTCAACGTGGTCTATGTTGTCAACGTGGTCTATGTTGTCAACCTGGTCTATGTTGTCAACGTGGTCTATGTTGTCAATGTATCTATGTAGTCAACGTAGTCTATGTTGTCAGCGTGGTCTATGTTTTCAATGACGTCTATGTGGTCTATGTGTTTATTTATGTTGTTTATGGGGTCACTATTGTTTATTCTGACTTGCCGCTTTACCCAAACACGGCAAAAGCTCTGGGAGTCAACCCTGAGGAAAGATCAGGAGCCGGCTACCCTTGGGCAGATTCCTAAAGGAATAAGTCATAAGAATTCAGTCTTCAGATCACGACCACATGTAGCCAAAGAAGATCCAAAGATATTACTTATAATACCCAACAACGTTAAAGTAAGGATATATATCTATATGATTGTAGTATCACCTGGTACAAGGCTCCATAGAATGAAGTCCTCATCCTTATAAGCATAGGAAATAAACACGTCATAGTGAAACTGTTCAGATTTAGCAGTGTTTTTTGTTTGACCTTTCACAATCAAGTAGGCGGCGTAATATAAATATCTCAGTCTCCAGCGAAACCTATAAAAATATAAATAGAACAGAGGCGTTGAGGTTAGTAGAGTTTTTTTTTTACAGCGTTACAGAGTTGATACAGCGTTACAGAGCTGATACAGCGTTACAGAGTTGAGACAGCGTTACAGAGCTGATACAGCGTTACAGAGTTGATACAGCGTTACAGAGCTGATACAGCGGTAGAGTTGATCCAGCGTTACAGAGTTGATACAGCGTTACAGAGCTGATACAGCGTTACAGAGTTGATACAACGTTACAGAGTTGATACAACGTTACAAAGTGGATACAGCAGTACAGAGTTGATACAGCGTTACAGAGTTGATGCACCGTTACAGAGTTGATACAGCGTTACAGAGTTGATACAGCGTTACAGAGTTGATACAACGTTACAGAGTTGATACAGCGATACAGAGTTGATACAGCGTTATAAGGTTGATACAGCGGTACAGAGTTGATACAGCGTTAAAGAATGGATAAAGCGTTACAGAGCTGATACAGCCTTACAGAGTTGATACTTTAATAAGATTATCTACATTGAAGCATTTGTACAGGTGTTACGTGTTGCCGATTGTACAGTATTGGCTGTGAATTTATTAGTCGTTTAAGAATTTACGACAAAAAGAAAATTGTCCTCCGTTAGAAGTGGCAAAATATGTAGGTCAAAGCTGGGATTGCGTAGCCACGGGAAATACTGCATTCCTCTTTCATCTTCGGACTCGAAAACTAGCCTCATTATTAATATTATCATTAATATTATTTTGAGCCCGAGTTGACAAGTTTTTTGATTTTGTGCTGTCTTGTTGTGCAGTGCTTCATGAGAGTCTGATAGTGTGAGAGTCGTTGCAACTAGTGGTCAGAAGTGGGCTTTCCTTTGCCTTATGTGAAAATGCTACTTGATATTGATAGAGAGAATCGTTTGCAATATAATCATCTTGAAATTAAATTTGGCTTACGACTTTTCATTTTGAACACGGCTTCATCGGAAATTCCTCACTCGACTTAAATATTTCTTTGCATTCCGTAAGAAGTGGAAAAAAGTAATATACATGAACATTATATATCACAATAAACATGAATATTATATATCTCAATATACATGAACATTATATATCACAATATTCATGAACATTATATATCACAATATACATGAACATTATATATCACAGACGCTACCTCAAGATAAGATAATTTCGTCCTACGTATTTCATTTGTCAATCTAGTCATGCATGTTACTCAATGACTTAAAGTCTGCTAAGTCTTTGGTTTTCCTGGTTGATTCAGGTAATCCATTCATCAATATGTGGATTCCATGACAGTTTTTCATTTATTATAACACCTAGGTATTTTGCGTTTTTAGTCTGTGTTACTGGTTTGCCATGAATAAGATAAGTGGAATTAATTTGTTTTAGTTTTTTTGTTACTCTTAACAACTGACATTTTTCTGGGTGGAAAGAACATGCTCCAATTTGATTCCCAATTCTGTAATTCATCTAATTCTCTTTGTAAAATATCTGTGTCTTGTGTTGTTTTTATTGTTCTATATATTATGCAATCGTCTGCAAATAATCTGACTTTTGTTCCTGAACTAATGCAATTTGGTAAATCATTTATGTAAATTAATTGGTTAATATGCACGACTAGATGCATGACGCGTAGGACGTAATCGTCTTTTTTTTTTGAGTAACGTCTGTATTGTATAAGGTAAGATAAGATAAGAATTGAGCAACTTTATCCTATACCTTTTTAAATTGCATGACTAATCAGCAATTACAATTTGCAATTTTCTATACACCGGATACACAGAACTATATAAGACCTACTTAGGCTATTGACATTTCACTCACCTGTACAGCAATGCTGCTATCACGAAGGAGACCATACAAAAAGTAGCAGAGGTGACCACCAGGAAGAGGATGGAGTGGTCAGCACACTTTCTATCAAGTTCTTGCAACGTCTCCTGGTAGGCGTCAGTTACATACACCGCCACTGACGTGTTCTCGTACTGACACATATAGTTGGTGAAGCTGGCATCAAAAGCTCTGGAACTGGTCATCCACTTCAAGAAGTCAATGTTTGTACAGACGCACTGGATCGGCGCGAAAGACAAGTCGACAACGACAGAATGATTGGTCAGCAATTGGTCAATATGTTGGCGTGTCTCTAGGGGGAGAGTGCTCAGCTGGGTGTGACTCAAATTAAGCAAGCTAAGGTTGAACATATTCACAATACTCACGTTAAATGTCCACATGTTGTTCTTATGCATATCGATGTGTTTCAAACGATCGAGGCCTTCAAAAATATTCTTCTGAACCAACGTCAGTGAGTTTTTGGACAAGTCGATAATTGTAAGGTTTTTTAAGTGTTTAAACACTTTCTGGTTGATGTTGTGTTCAAAAAAAAATTGCAGCTGGTCGTTTCGGAGCGTAAGTTCCTGTAACGATTGAAGATGTTCAAACATTTGTGGCTCTATGTCAATGACATTGCTGTCACTTATAAATAGCTTCAGAAGTTTTGATAACCCTTTAATAGGACCCCTAAGTAAAGGGAAATAATTATTACAAAAAATCAAAGATTCGAGAGAGTTACTCGTATTGAAGGTGAGTTCCGTCAGATGGTACCGTAGACCAGTGAATCTCAAATCAAGACATAGTAAATTTGGCGGGAGAGTGATTATAAGTGGCCTTGAACTTGTAAATGTCTTCTGTGTTGAGGAGCACTGAGTGTCGTCTGCTGGGTGTGTAACGTACAATGGAATGTTTGGTAAATAAGCGCCCCCATTCAGTTTAAGTACTTTGACACTCTTCAGTGTATAAAGCTCATTAAAATACTCTCCATAGAGAAATCTATTTGCCCCAACGATAATGTAGGTCAAATTAGGGGGAAGCAACTCAAGAGCACCAGTTTCAATAGACTCGAAGTTATTGCCCTGTGCCTCAAGATAAATTAAAGATGGCGGTAGACTTTCTACTATATCTTTAGTGATGCATATCGCTGGCGAAAACGAAGACACTATATAGTTCATTATCAATGTAGTTATGTTGTAATTACGAATTTCTTTCAAAGCAGACATGACAGTTTTGACACCAAGATCTGTGTTGAAACTAATATCCAGAAGTTTCAAGTTAACCAACGGCTTGAATACTTCATCCCTAAGAGTATGTCCTTGAAGCTCGCATTTACTTAGATTCAGTTTACTTATCTGACAGATGTTAGACAAGGCACTTTTACTAAGCGACTTAATTCTACAATAGCCTCGAGATAAATCTAAAGTTTTCAATTGGGTTAATTTTCTAAAAGTTTCACCAAAAACCAAGGAATCAAATCCATCTAAATAAAGACTCTTTAAGTTGGTCAGATTAGCCAAAATTTCATCGGGAAAATAAAAGCCTCTTAGATGATGGCTGTGTAGATTTCTGTGTAGCTTCAAACATCTGAGTTTAACTAAATCAGAAAACACGCCGTTTGGGAATGTGTCTTTAAAGTAAAGCAGGCTATTGTTCTTCAGATTTAGCAAAATCAAATTTGCAAGACCCCAAAACGAGCCAACTTGAAGTTGAGTCAAATTATTGAAAGACAAGTCTAAATAACTCAACTGAGAGTAGCTACAGAATGTACAGTTTGGCAACCCTGCAATGACGTTGTAATTGAGTCTCAGTTTCTGAATATTTTGTGGAAGATTGTTAGGAACCTTTTTCAAACCGATTCCAGTACAGTTACAAGATGTATTGACACATGTACATTGATCGTGCGTTACAGTATGGCCTGTGCTGAAAACCATATCCTGGTCCTCACATAAAACACTATCAACATTTCCAAATGAGTGTTTCAGTGATGGTGTATTCAAGCCTTCCACCTGATCCGCTCTGAAGGTTTCTTCGACATAGCTGTCATCCCATTTGCAGGCATCGTCATGGTCCGGAGCTTGGGGCAAATATTCCGTACAATCTTTATCGTTAATTTTAATTGGCGACGACGTCACATTGTTCCATGTCATGTATATTAAAAGTAAAAATATATTCATCTCAATAGTAATAGGCGCGTTGGCTCAGCGGTAATGCGCTTGACTTCCGAACCGGGGTCCGGGGTTCGAGTCCTGGTGAAAACTGGGATTTATAATTTCGGGATCTTCGGGCGCCTCTAAGTCCACCCCTGCTCTGATGGATGCCTGACATTAGTTGGCGATTGGTCGTTGTGCTGGCCACATGACACCCTCGTTAACCGTAGGCCACAGAATCAGATGACCTTTACTTTTACCATACCAGTAGTGTGTGGTTAAGGATGTATACATATAATTAAAACTGTAAGGATATAGCACAAAAACCTCAAAGACTTTCCTTCAAGGAACAGGGCCAGGTAGAGGAAGAGTGATAGAATGTCAACATTGGTTCTGATTTTCATTCACCGACAGTCTGTGGAAAAATATTTAGATGAATGGTTGTGTGAAAGAAATAATCTTTAATTATTTACTGGTTCAATGGTTTTGATAGATATGATTCAGTGTTTTATGTTTGATTACTGATTTACTTTTCTGCCATGAAGTGTTTCTATATTTAGTTTTTTTTTTACTAATTGTTTTTTTACTAATAATTTTAATTTTTGGTTAATTTTGATTTTAATTTTGATTCCGCTTTCTGTACATTTTCTAATGGACTTCATTCACTAATCGTAAACAAACAACATTTAGCCACGTGATAATAGTGCCAAAACAATGAGAAAAAAAAACGTATCATGTGACAGCCTTTATGGATTACGTAATTTGTATAGAAGAGATAGAGAATCACGTGGCTAAATGTTCTTTGTTTACGATTGGTGAATGAGGTCCCATCTTTTGTAAAATTACAGCATCTTGTGCTATTTTTACTGATCTATATATTATAAAATAACCTGTAAACAATCTGACGTTTGTTCCTGAACTAATGCTATTTGGTAGGTGATTTATCTAAATCAGAAAGAGAAGCGGGGTCAAGACTATTCCTTGAGGTACAACTGAGCTTACTGTTTTTGGTGTTGATTTAGAGCCATTTATTATTGCAGCTTGTTTTCTCCCTTATCAAGAAATCCTGGGTCCATTGGTGTAAATTGATTGTAATTGACTAGTTATACCGAAATATTTTAAATGTCAAACCATGCTATGGTACTGAACTTTAATACTAATTAATAATAATACTTAAACAAATGAATAAACCTAGGGCTTAAAGAATGTGATTTATATAGTAAGATCCCTGGGAAGCGTGGTCGAGAGGCCAAGTGCGCTTGACTTGGATTGGCAACCTAGAAGAGGGTTCGACACCCGACTCAGGCAGAGTTGTGTTTACTGAGCGCCCCCCCCCCCCCACTGGTCCACAAATGAGATTGGACCAAAAGCGCTCTGAGCATGCTATAAGCATGAAAGTAGCGCTAAATAAAAGCTAATAAAAAAGTTCTAAATAGTTTTATTTTCCTGCTTAGGAATATAGACACAGAAGTTTCGATAAAAGAACTATAGTTGTACAAAAATGTGTACATTAAACTTACTTACATGCTCGAAGAGATGAACTACTGGTTTGATTAGTAGGAGATTTCAGCACACAAAAATTTGTTTCCGTGTGTACTATAATTCGCAAAGTATGTAGGATAGAGCTGATTATAAAACTAAATGACATATAACGAAACAGTTGTTTTTTTTTGATGTTTGATTCTATTTAAAATGTCGACAGACGACTAGTGTTTTTAGTTTATAGTTCCTTTTGCAAAGTGATAAGCAAAAAAATAAAAAATGAATCAGTTATCTTGATATCAAACGGAATAACTGATAATAACAATAACGCTAATGAGGAAATGATATCATAGGAAGTTGATTCCCCTGAGAAAAGAAAAAAAAAGGAAATATTGAAGACCCCAAAATATCCACCACCCCTTCTCCCCTGATTACCTCAAAGGCGAGAGTTTCTTTCAGTTTTAGGTCTAAGCCAGCGTTTCTCACGTTGTGGGGCGCACCCCCTCCTTATAAAAGCGAGGCTTGACATCTTGTAAAAAAGTAAAGTTCCCCTTTGAGACCTTGTGGTCTATAGGGCCTTTACTTTTCCCCCAACTATCATCAGGTTCCCATTAGAGCTGGGTTGACTCAGAGGCGCCCAAACATCCCGAAATAAAAATCCCAGTCTTCACCAGGATTCTTGACGATGGTCAATTTATGTTTAAAAGGCTATGTAAAAAATAAGTAACTTTTTTTTTTTTTTGGATCTAAGGAAGCGAAATGACGTTGTTCGCACTTTTTCGAAAAGTTCAATATTCGATGATAGAGACCTTGTTTCATCTTCTAGTAAATAACGTTTTTTTTTCCGAGATGTGTCAAAACTTTTTAAAAGACAGCCTCTTAAAACTATCTCGGATCACAGCCCCCCCCCCCTCCCAGCAGGCTAACTGGAGTGCTTTCGAATTTTTTTTTCTTTCAGGGAGAATACCCTAAATGGCGAAATGTGTGAAACGATGGTTTAAACTCAGAGGCGGCCTTAAGGGGCGCTGATTTGGGGGAAACCGACCCAGCCCCCACGCCTTAGGGGGGCCCCGCGATAAAAAGAATCTTTTGTAACCGTCAGCCCATCTTACAAATAATTGTGGCCCTGATTTGACACTCGCCCATGGCCCACTGCAGAGGCCGTTTAAACTTATAGCCCAAAGGAACAGCTGCCCAGTAGTCTTTTGGATCGTTGGGGTACAACGCATGATCTGTAGATCATCTCTTTCCAATTCTTTCCGTCTTTCGCAAGGATGAGAGTCTCCTTCAGGCCTATTTCTTGATGTTGTCTTCACGTCAGTTCAATTGTCTGCAGCTTCTCTCCCATGGGACTACCACTACTCCTTGCTCATTGTTTGTAACCGTTAATCACCTGATAAGTCCAGTTACCTACCTTTTTGTCGGTTTATTCAAGCGAATATGAATTTTAATGCATCTGAGTTCTTTTATTATTATTTTCTGTGACAGTGCTTGAAGACCATCTGTATATATAATTCTCTACGCCGCCCAACCATACGGGACAAGACGCACGCGCGCAGACTCTCTAACCCTCAATATTGAACATGTCTTCCTTTACTTTTGTTTTAAAAAATTCAGTAATCGAGCCACATTTTAGCACCCCCCCCCTTTTCCAACATACGTTTTAGTTTATGATGTGTTATAATGACACACCTTCATGGAGGACCTCAGAACAGTGGACACTAGGTGGGAGGAGGCTTCAGACATTGCCAGTGACAGATCTTTATGGAGACAGCTTGCCGCCCAATGCGCCGAACGGCGCGGGAGGACCTAAGTCTAAGTCTAAGTATAATGAAATTTAACCTTTTGCTAGTTTAAGAGATCTTTTGATACACGAGTCAGTCAGTGAGTGGTATTTTACAAATATCATATATATTTTAAACATAACTTCACATGTGTTCACTGTAGTTTACATGAATCAAAGGACCCACACAAATTTCCGCCTGATCACTAATAACTAACAGACTTTACTTTAAGAGATATGATATAAATATTTAATTTTGATCTTCCTTTTATTTCAAACGCTGTGTCCTAATCATTTTTCATTTTCAATGTTCTAAATCTGTAACAACAAAGTTTCACAATGACAAATAATATAAACATAGTAACAATGGGAATAAATAAAAGAAAGGCCATGACATCTAATAAAAGAAATTGGTACAGTGGCATTTGTTGACCCGATGACCTCATGTAATTTCCGCCATATTTCATCGCGTGATCCAGCCAAAAAGCAGCTTCCTTGCTGGGAATTTTGTAAAGTTCTCTAAAAATTGTCGATGCTTGCTGGATGTTACTTCTATATTTAGGATCGTCTGCTACTTGCTGAATCAAACGAGCTAGTTCATCAGAGGTTATCTCCCTTATGTCCGCATATTGTCCGAATCCCTTTATGAAGATTCGTTTCGAATTGTAAAACTGATCAGAAAGCATTGGAAGACAAAGGATTGGAACTCCATGGTACAGCGCCTCGTATTGACTATTTTTCCCACAATGAGAAACTAAAACTCTAGTTTTAGGATGACCCAAGAGGTCATTTTGTGGAATCCAATTTAAAGTTAAAATTTTGTCTCGTTGCTCAAATGTCCAATTTATTTTCCAAATGACATTTAGATTTAGTTTTTGAAACGCAGTTGCCATTTTAGATCTGATATGATCTGGTATGTAAATATTATACCCACCAAAAGACACAACAGCTACGCCCCTGGAAGACATTTCAACAAACCTTTTTACTTCTCCTGACAATGGTTTGGCCTCACTTACTGAAGATCCCCCAATAAGTTTTGTGTTAGGAAGACTTGTGCGTGGGTAATCTAGAACATGATCTGTTTCCGCAATAAATATTTCCGCCTTCAGAGCAATATCCCTGATGGTCATGTAAGCTTTTTCAGGGGCGTATCTTGAGACAACGTCAGCGTCGGAGAAGAGGTCGTAGCTTAAAAAAATGAGGCTCATGGTTACAGCCTTGACCCTTTCAAAAAATGTTTTGTTGTAACTGGCGTACTCAAGCACCAGTGGCTCGGAGGCGGGGTTAAATGGAATCCCGTTGAGAAAGTTGTCAGGAAAGCTTCCTATAAGGCTAAAGGGAATTCCCATTTTGTAGGGCAGTACCAGAATATTTCTAATATACATGAAGTTGTCTACGACGAAGAACTCAGGGTTGTGTTCTTGTATCGCTGCAAGAAACTTTGTGTCTGAGAGAATTTCATTAATTAGTTCTTTAAACATCTGAATCAACGGGAACCGACTCAAGAATGTTTGAGGTTTACCTTGCCAGAATTGATCTCTCAGATCGACTCTTTGTAAAAACTTGGCCTGGACATCGCCGAGATATTCCCCGTATCGTATGATGTTAATACTTTTATGCGGCACCAGTTCCTTGTTGGACAGATATTCTGGGACACAGAGTGACACGTTGTGGCCAAGTTCTATTAAAGCCTGGCCAATGTTGGCGTGGTAGATGATGTAGCTCGACATTGGTGGTGGCAGCAGCACCACATTCTTGGCCAAACAAACAGCAGACACCACAGTTAAAGAGCACAGTCTCAAAATTGTTTCCGACGTCATGATTTTAAAATCTCTGTATGAACCCTGGAACGATATTAGAATGATCGAAGTTAAAATTATAATGTGACTATTTTTTAATCGAAATCCCATTATATTTTCTTTTTATATACATTTTATAGTGTTTACGTGTAAGTGTATCTAAACTTATCTTATATGATAGAGACGTTACTTCAAAAAAGAAGATGATTACGCCCTACGCGTCATGTGAGGTATTTCTTGTAGCGGATTACGAAGTCTGGTTCGTTAGGATGGCTGCCTGGTTTTGTGGTCCAGATTTTGAACCCTGCCCGCCTCCATTTCCCGTTTCTCTTTGGGGAGGCCTTAGATTGTAATAATTTTCAAATTTGAAGGAACATCCTAAACCTACAAAACAATAGCAAACAGTTTGTTAATCTAAGATGGTTGATTAAATTATATTGTTATAACCGTACATTGCACACCGTCATTCAAGATAGTGCAGAAGGTGTGCACTATCAGACACCAGACTAGGAAGGATGTTGTCATTAGGGAAGAGAAGAACGATTTCCGCCCAAGTCTAGAGCCGAAGCGAAGAGACTGTGCTAAAGGAAGATGTTATTATGTATTTGTCATGTCCTGTGTATAAACATCTATGTCTCGATGAGTCGTCTCCCTTAAGTTATTACAATATTATCTATTGGTTAGTATAGTAACACATAATACGGTATCCCTAAGTCTTTCAAAGTAGGATAAATAGACCCCTTGGCGGACAACGGCTTTCTCTGCATCAGTTGTGGACAAAATGTAGATGTCGTAACTGGGTTTGCGTGGCCATGTGGAACACTGCACTAATCCTTAATCTCCGGAATCGAAGACATGGCCTTTATTTAAAGACTAATTTTTTTTAGTCGCAATATTTATTATCTTAATGGCCAGTACGTTTGTGGCTTGAAACTGTTTCGTACTCGTAAAGATGAGAAGATGCAGATGACGTCTTTGATTCAAGAGCGACAAACAGTGGATGTCTGGACCTTACTATCTATAGACTCTTTGGCGTTTTGGAAGATGTCGAAGGAAAGCGATTAAATCTTATTCAATTAGACTTTTCTGTGATTTCTTTCTTATTCTTTAATTGTTACATCATATTGTACATCAAACTGAAATTTCGCACCATTATTTCATTTGCCTGACAACACAAGAATCTATAATTAAAAAAATATAATTTATTTAGTTTGGTATCTCGAACAAGGGAAATAAATTTTACATGACTGAAGTGGTGGTAAAAAGTGAGTTAGTCCCCTTTAAAGGGCGCCGCTCTAAATTGTAATAAACAATATATAACTATACCTCCTTCTCTAGTTATAAGTACTTCACTAGCAGAGTGGTTAGCACGTCGGCCAGATGTGGCTTGAGCCACGCGAATTCAGGTTGTTCCCTTTTTTGTTTGTCAAATCCTTTTGAAAACCAATTACGGTAATATCCACCCAAATATCCCTTTCTTTCTCTGTTACATGAGTGATCCAAACTAAATGTTGCAGTTATACTTCGTAATAGTTTTTTTTATTATTATTATTATTTCTTATATTCATCTTGTTCTTATATTTCTATCAATTTAAAGTAAACAATTTAATGGTATGTACATTAAACACGGAGTCGCGGTGGCTGAGTGGTAAAGCGCTTAGCTTCTAAACCGAGGAGTCACGAGTTCGAAACCTGGTGAAGATTGGGATTTTTTATTTCGGGATCTTTAGGACGCCTCGGAGTCCAGCCAGCTCTAATATGGGTACGTGATATAATTTGGGGAAAAGTAAAGGCGGTTGGTCGTAGCGCTGGCCACATGACGCCCTCGTTTACCGTGGGCCACAGAAACAGATGACCTTTACATCATCTACCTTAGAGATCACTAGGTCTGAGAGGAGAACTTTACATAAAAACACCCCAAGGCGTCGGTAACATGTCCACCCAACTCTAAAAGGGTACCAGACTTTCGTTGGAGAAAGTAAAGACTGTTGTTCATAGTGCTGGCCACATGACACCCTGCTCTTTAACCGTTGACCTTTACATCATGAATAGATCGCCAGGTCTGAAAGGGAAACTTTAATTTTTTACTATTCTATCATCATTATCGAGGACAGACGCAGACGGCGAAAAGAAAAAAATCTAAATCGACCACCTGTGGACAATGGGTATGCTTGCCCTGGGTGCGGCAAAATATGTAGGTCACAGCTGGGACTGCGCAGCCACGGGACATACTGCATTCCTCACTAATCTTCGAACTCGAAGACAAGCCTTATTATTATTATTATTAAAATAAATAGGGTTTGAAGGCTGGATTGTCATTCAGCTATGTCATTCATTTTTCAATGCAGTATCTACTTATCAAGAATCACTACTCGTTTTGTATGCGCTCTAGACTGTCGTCTCGAAGGTCCTGGGTTCGAATTCTGCCTGCGGGGGGGCTGAAGGGGTAGCATGTAATAGTCTGCGATTGTGAAGTAAAATACGGAACGAGTAAAACGAAGATACGATTCAAACATTGGTGACGGGACGAAAAAGGGAAGTTATGTTTTTTAATTTACTTTCAATTTATTTGCGAACATAGACATAGATATATATATATAGGTCTGTGTTTGATAAGTAGCGAAAGGAAGAGATTGCCTCGCGAGAATTTCAATGCCAAGGCCATTGCGTTTCTGTTTGATGAGTAATGTAAGTGTAATGTTAGTGTAATGTTAGTGTAGTAAAAGTTACAGATGGATAGGTGCTTACTTACGTTTAAAAAAGAATGTTAGGCCTGCTGTATGACGCCCACAGGTCACACAAATTGTGATCACTGTTAATTCACATCTGTTAATGATGCAGGCGTATCCTTACAATCTGAAGTGAATCATCCCCGTACAAGTCAGTTCAGTGACCAAAAATTTGCATTCATGGTGTGGAGGTATTTTAATAATGGCAACTTTTATTTGACCATGTGAGTGTAATGTGTGTTTGCCTGTTGGCTCTTGTGTGTTCGTGCGATTGTGTGATTCTTTCTTCGTTAACTGTCTTTCTTTCCCTTTCTTTCTTTGTCACTCTTTTTTTCTCTTTAAATCTATCTTTCTGTCTCTCTTTCTCTGTCTTTCTATATTTTTTAAAAATCTTTTCTATCTCTCTCTCTCTATTACTATGTGTCTCTCTCTCTTTACTACTATCTTTCTCTCTCTCTCTGTTTAGCTCTTTCTTTTTTTTTTCTTTCTATATGCATACATTTTTCACTCTATTCTCTTCTCTCTCTCTCTCTCTCTCTCTCTCTCTCACTACTATCTCTCTCCATCTCTTTCTCTCATTTGCTTGTTCTTTATTTCTTTCTCACTCTATTTCCTTTCGTTCTTTGTCTCTATTTCTATATTCCCTTTTTTTCGCTCTTTTCTCTCTCTACTACTACTATCTTTCTTTTTCTTTCTCTCTCTCTTTATCTCTTCCTTTTTTTCTTTCTCATTCTCTCTTTATCTTTCTTTTTCTCTCGATTTTCTTTTTTTTTTATCAACTGTCTCTCTTACTTTCTTTCTTTTTGTTATCTCTCTCTTTTTTCTCTCTTTTTATCTTTCATTCTCTTTCTCTCTCTTTTTTCTCTCTCGATTTCTATCAATATTGCCTTCTTTCTGTCTCATTCTATCTTTATTTCTCTGTCTATCTCTTTCTATCTATCTTCCTCTCTCTCTCTCTCTCTCTCTCTCTCTCTCTCTCTCTCTGGCTTACGTTTTAACAAGATTATTGAAACAAAACTTCTATGATTATTTTATGACCAATTCCTTGTGTTCTCAAGGACCTGGCTTGCTCTACATCGTTTCTTTTATTTCTTGACCAATGGACCTCATTCACCAATCGTAAACAAACAACATTTAGCCACGAGGTGCTCTATCTCTTCTATATAATTTACGATCTCATGTTTAATTCATGATGGTTGTCACGTGACAGTTTTTTTTTCATTGTTTTATCAATAAGATCACGTGACTAAATGTTGTTTGTTTACGATTGGTGAATGAGGTCCATTCAAAATTTGCTTCTTCTATACATTGAAACATTTTTCTTCCTTTTAGATTTTTAGCTTTTTTTTTTCGCATATAAAAAATGTTTTTTTTAAATATAAAATGTTGTGTGTCTACTAAAACATAAACATTTGTTCCCAGGGCCCAAACGGCCTACACTACATTGTAGTTAGGCCCAATCATGTCAGGGGCCCAGGGCTTAAAATGCAACCCTTATCTAAAATAACTAAACCCGTAAAATTATCTAACATAACTCAATTCGAATATTTATTTAAATTACCTAGATAATACAAACACTACTAACTAAAGTAACTCAAACCGAAAAATTATCAATGCCACGGAGACTATACAGGCACATTTATAAACTGTAAAGAGACCAATAATTCATTTAGAGGCTATATAGCCAGACGCAAGTGTAGACCCTTCTTAACTTAACGTTGAATGTCTAGAATGTATTTCCTGTGAAATTTAATGACCAGTGTTGACATGCACTAAACGTAAGTGCATGAAAAATATTTTAAAGTTCAAGGTCAATGAGCTAGAACGCTTGCAGTAGGGAAGTCAGTCAGTCAGTACTATCTACAGTTAGTTGATGTGATCTCAAGTAAGTTTATGGAAAATTAATTTAATTTAAATTTTAATACTGAATATATTTCGTTGTTGATTGTGAAGTTGGATATAGATATTTTATTCTATACATTTGTGGATTATAAAGTTGTAAATTTGAGTTCTAATAGACTATTCCGTACTATGCTACTTGAGCATTTTATCCGGTGTGTAAAAATGAAACTGTATAAATGGCCTCAGTGTATGGCCCTGTTTACTTTTAATTTGAGAGTTATGTATAGAAAAAAAAACACAGTTCTTATTTCATATGTTAGGACAAAGTCAGACCAAGTTCTCCTCCTTCCATAGTGACATCACAGAAGGGAACGGGTTGCCTGAATCAGCCAGGAAAACCAACGACGTAGCAGAGTTTACGTATGGATACGTGGAGGACGTAATTATCTTATCTTTTGAAGAAACGTCTGTAATTTATAAAATAAGATAAGATAAGATACTTTAAAAACTGTCTCAAAAGCGAAGAGGCATTATCACAAGGGCAGGGCGAGATTGGTGCAAGAATTGGTCCTGACATTCGATGTGCAAGAATCGGTCCTGACATTCGTTATAAATCAGACGGCATAGTGCGTGTTTATCCATAAAATCTGTAAAGTTTGATAATGAATTGGTAACTGATAACATGCATGCAAGAATATGTTGTGATTTATTGTATTGTCGTAATGCACTGCTTACATGTCAGAGGCTGTATGACATGTAATGCTGTGGAGGTACAGAATACTGTAAACCTGTAAATGTGTAAATGATACTATCCTATATCTACATGGTCCCTTTGTGGATTCTTACCTTATAAACTACAAACATCCTTAAATAAAACGATTATTACATAATACGCTTATTCATCAGTTATTCCACACTTCTTGGGAGGAAACTATATTCTTTTTTACGGGCTTTACTGTCATTCAACGCGGTCCATTGGGCGAAAATCCCAGCCGCCCCATTGATTATTGACCCTCCGGGGATTAGCCCTAACGCCAAGAGAGGACTGGCTATATGGGCATTCAGGCCCGCTGGGCCGGCACCCAATGAGCTGGTAGGGCCGCCGCCGAATGTGGCGTTTTAAATGGCAGTAATGCCCACAAAAAGATTTGATATTTTACTTGTAAAAGAGGTTATTTACTTATCTTACTTACTAAAATAAATGGGAAATGGACGAGATGACGCCTATTATAAGCTATCCCGACGAGATCAACGTCTAATCTTTCGACTCAGGACCGGTCACAATAGAATGAGACAACATATGTACCGGAAGCTCAAAATTGGAACCAGTGAAATCTGCCCAGGTGGAGTGTCACCAGAGAATGCTGACCACGTCCTACAAAACTGCTCTCTTTACCAAGAGGCCCGAACAAGACACTGGCCCCAAAATCACCCCAATAGAAAGAAAACTATATGGAGAGCTCCCTGATTTGGAAAACACTGCACAGTTCATCTCATATATTGGTCTAGTCATCTGAATGCTCCAACATAAAAATGAGAACTAAGAAGAAGAACTAATGAGGTTACCATTCATACGCCTAATCTTTTATTAAAGGTATTTTTTTTTATAGATTACACATGGTACTACAAGCCTAATATATTTTAAAGTAATGGTCGAGTAGCCTACACGACTGCTAGTCTACAAGACTGCTAGCCTACCTGTATGTAGAATAACAAAACTTTTTGCGTGGTTAAGTAAGGTGCAGAGCTTAGAGTTATTCAGGATTAGCATTGTACTATTACATACCTTGAAGAGCTTTTTTTATGAAAGATGCGTTTCCAAAACACTTTCGATTCTTAAGGACAACTTGCACCCATTAAACCACTGTTACATAAGATCTGAACGAAGTGGTCGTCTCCTTTCCATTAGGACTAAAACAGAAAGATTTAAAAACTTATTTATCCCACTTTCGGTCAGAGTGTTACAAGATCAGCTGTCGTCATCGAGAAGTACATAGAAGTCAAATTCATAAAGCGCTGGTTGTGAGTGTGTATGTGTTTCGTGTGTGAATGTTGTTCGAATTTTTCATCTATACTGTTATTGTTACAGTAGTTACGCTGATATTGTCAATTGTAGTCAAACTGAATTTCCATTTGATTGGATCAATAAAATTATCTTATCTTATCTACATGTTTTTGTCATTATGTGTGTATCCAATTTCTGAAGAACTATCCAATGTGAGAAACTTCAAATGGAAGGTTTGTTGCTGTCACAAGCTGAATGTGTAATGTTGTAACATGCTGAATGTGTAATGCTGTAGAATGCTGGGTTCGTGTGTCCCTTTAGTACGTAACAAACATGGATAGTATACAAAGCCGATCTTGAGCAGACGATATGACGTTTATCCAATAATAATAATAATGTACTGCACTTCTAGTTGTTACACCAAAATATCTAGTTGCAATATAACTACATCCGCTTAACAGAGGTATCAGATATATCCAATATACAAAGTCCTCAGGAATATATATATATATATATATATATATATATATATATATATATATATATATATATATATATATATATATATATCTTTACTTCTTAAATCACGTTCTCGTTACAGCGGGTAAACAATAAACTTTAATAATGCGTATCCAGCACTAGGTACAGAAAACCACTATTAGAAATACGTGTACTGTCTCGAAAGACTTCAAGTGACTACTGTCTTCAACTGCCAACAAGATACTACTCTCTTCAAGTGACCAAAAGATACTACTGACCAAAAGACAATTTAGTCATTCTTACTTCCTGTTTCTATATCAGGAGTTTCACATGTGTTTTCACCCTCATGACCCGAGGTGAAGATATAACAGGCAATGTCAATCGAGACTGTGACAGTTGCTGGGATTGCATGGTCATGCCAAGGCCGATATGAAGACATCTTCCGCCCCTGCCTAACGCCCATATAGCCAGTCCGCCTTTGCATATTTATAAGAAATGAATGATTATAATGAAAGATGGACTACAATAGGCAACTAAGTCATTGATTAGAATTATTAACAGTCTATTTTGGGGCAACCACCCATCTACATCTACATTGGGAATAGGTAGTAGCCTAGACATTATTAGACTTAAGTATTGCTTCAGTGATCAATAATGGAAATCGGTTTTCATTATATTGATTAGAATGTCACATTTATAATAGCTAGGAATAAATTTATGAACTTAAGACGAAGTGTGTGTTTGGAGGTCAAGTGGCAAAGAGGCATCCGAGCCCGGAACCTTGGAGGTACTAGTTCGAACCCCGGCTTAAGACTGCGACTTTGACACCCTATGCTTTAGTTGGGGAAAGTAAAAATTGTTGGTCGTTGTGCTGGTCACATGACACTCTCGTTGTCATATGCTTATTACATCAACTGCCTTTATGGACCGCTAGGTATGAAAACACTATGGAACATTTATTTTCGTATATCGGTATTATTAATGTGCAACTTCTTCAGATCATGTGTTAGAGATAAGAGATGAGATAAGATAAGATAATTTTTTATATAGGTCCAATCAAATGGAAATTCAGTTTGACTATAATTGACAACCTCAGCGTACTGTAGTCATACAATTATATGGTCTTAATAAGATAATCCTGTAGGCTAGGGTCACAATATATGAAACATTTATAAGATTATTCCACTAAAGAACACATTTTTTGGTAAAGATTTTAGGAATAGGCCTACATCACACTAGACTACAGCATGGTAACTCAATGGCCTATAGATTCATTTAAAATTGTGTACTATGTAATGATAATGGATGTTAAACTGTGATATTTTGAAAGAATTGTATTTAGACATAGGTACCATAGAACTCCATTGGTATCTACTATATTGTCACTCTGTGGGATTATACGTCTCGAGAGACGATCTTTTCCCTTTGCAACTTCTTGTGTGGCTAAAGAGGCCAATCCTTGATACACAGCTGTGGTCATAGGTTGGGCATATGTGATCACCAGGCGGCGTTGCATTTTCACACTTCTTTCTGCCACTGTTGTGTATGGCATCTGCAATAAGATACCCTTTCTTTGTTCTCGCTCTCCATGTGGATCTATCCAGTGGCACAGGATATTGTCACTATATAATAACAATCAGAATCATAGCCATGGCTTACAAGGTCCTTGTGGATGTCAGTTTTGGACTGTTGGCGAAGCGAGTGTGGGCAGGGCTGGGGCTAGTGTCACGTGACCGCTTATCTTGTTGTGTTACAAATGCAGGTCTAAGTCTAGTTAACACTACCAAATGTATTTTTTTTTGGGGGGGGGGGGAGAAATCAAACATTTGATGAATAGCTTTGTTGAAGCTACTGCCAGCGTTGACTAATCCACAGGTTCTCAAACTTTTTTTTTTAGTTCAGGGACTCCTTTACAAGCCATAAGATATTAGCGGGCCCACAATGCAGCCAGACTGCTGAAATCACATATTTCTAAAGCCATTAACATAATCAAACTCTCCGCAATCAGATGTGCTTTTAGGCTATGTGTTTTTCGCAATGAGATGATATATGAAGCCTTGAGAGCTTTTTATTATTTACTGTTTTAAGACTTCTACGGGTATGGGTTTTAGTTCATTTTTGGGTCGTGCGGATTGAACTCTGGACTGTCGTTTGGACTTATGGATGGTTTCGGGGTTCAAACTCTGCAAGCTGCTATTCTCCATTGTCCTGCGGGGGGTTTGGAGTAAAAAGCAAACGATCTTTAAGCTAGATACGACAGATTTTACAGCATTATCTCCCGACTTTTCCATCTCAATAACATGCCATTTAGATTAGTCCAGTGGTTCTTAAACTGTGATACGCGGATCCCCTGCGGCCGTGAGATGATCATTGGGGGTCCGCAGAAAGGTGTTAAGTTTGCAAACAATAGTTTTTTTTTCGCTAAAATCTAGTTTATGCGATTGTATAATTTAACTCTTTCTTTCCGTAATTATTTTGCACATTCTGACAGAATCGTTCTTTTTGCATATTTGTACATTCTATCATGTTGTGATCAAACTTCAATATCATCTTTGTTTGTAATCAGAAAACATTACTTTTGGTATAGAATTAAAGGAGAACGCATGCACCTTATATAAAACACAAAAATTAAAGTTTATAAAATCAAAATTTAAATTTAAATTAATGTGGTCCGATGAACGATGGTATCGTTAATTAGGAGAGAAAGAGTTAAATAATTATCAACTCTCCCTTCTCTATTGTTTAATATGTCTATTAATATTTTTATTAAAGCTCATTATCAATAAAAAAAAAATTATACGCCCACAAAGATGTAGTTGGGTTAAGCCTGGAGATGCAGTACACCAAATCCAAGCCACAGTACAGAAGGCCCACATTGCTTCAGGGACATGTTACTAATATTTCAGCCTTTAGATTAACACCTGTATCTTGTTCTTCACTAGTTTTCATGTCTAGTGACATGTCTTGAACATACAGAAAAGCGGATTCAATCTAAGGAAACGTTTATTAATTCATTTTAATTTATTTCGTCTATTGATGCTATGGAATCAAGATGCTACAGAAAGATCCTAGGCATCACAGACAAAGACCGCATCACAAACGAAGAGATTAGAGACAGGATTAATACAGCGATTGGACCCCAAGATGACCTGCTAACTACTGTCAAAAATCGCAAACTGAACGTATATGGCTATATTACAAGGTCCTCATGACTCGCAAAGATCTTCCTACAGAGAACAGTGCCAGGAAAAAGAAGAAGGGGTAGACAGAGGAAGCGATGGGAAGAAAACGTGAAGGAATGGACCGGCCTGTCATCGTGGGAGATTCTGTCCTAGACAGATCTTGTGTGGTGCCCCAACGGTCCGACATACTAAGGGATAGGTGAAGGGTGAAGGAGGTGATAACATAATGTAGACTACGAGGAAATAACAAATACAGAATGTAAAATATTGTCAATTAGATGTGCACAGGCACAGCTCTCAATACCACACGATACTGCATGTAAGCAATGACAGTTTTTGTGGTCACACAAACTGAAAAGGGCTCCTGAGGGGTTCGCCCCTGGGTCCGCAATGCAGTTAGACAGGTTTCAACATTTTCAGCAAGAATATCAGAAAGCTATGAATTACAAGCTGCCACAATCGTCCCTTCTTCTATACAAAATATTTAAAAAAAAAAAAGAACTAATCACCAGGGGCGGACTGGGTATCAAAATCGGCCCGGGTATTACCATATAGACAGGCCCACAAATGGCATGTTATATATTTTCGGTGTGGGGTGTGTGTCTGATTTGAAATTTTTTTTTCTTTGGTCGCGACCAGACCGGCCCATTTGGTACCGGCCCACCGGGCATTTGCCCGTTTGCCCATATAGCCAGTCCGCCCCTGCTAATCACTAAAGATCGTAACAAAACAGGAAGCAGTTTGACGAATCATTTCCCCTCCCCGCCCACATTCTCAGTCTCTCTCACTCTCTCTTTCTCTCTTTCTATTTCGCTTTCTGCTACAGTACCAAGGCTCTTCTTTAAGCGAAGAAAAAAAAAATTGACTAGTCTCAAACTTCCTGTGTATCAATGACATCGTAGAAATTGCCTGATTCAGTCAAGTATTACAGAACTAATAACAAGTGGAAGCATTAAGACAGCATGTCACAAAATACAGAAGGCCTTCGTGAAGTAATATATTTATAATATATTTATAAAGGTAACTACAACTATTTAGCTATTAAAAGTTTATCCAGCATGTATTTTAAACTAAGCTGAATCATTTTGAAGATGTTTTAGTGACACCCAGAAAGGGGGATAACCACTGTTATTTTAAATATTGGTCAGTCTCTGCCTTTATTCCTCTGTCATTTTGAAATCACAAAAACATGCTGATGTTGATCATCCTTCTTTATCTGTCCCTTGCATTTCGTCTTAAGGGAGGCTGTGTCAGTTCGAATAACCTTCGATGATCGTTAGAAAGGCTTTTATCCAACCACCAGACCTGGACATGGGGCTCTTCACCCCTGTCCTGTCTGAGGGCTCCCAACGGTAAACGGCCATATCGGTTGACTGGGCCGGACCGGGCCGTGTACACAGCGCACCGTCCCCCGCTCTCCTCCCACTCGCTATAAGTGGTCGAGAACATTGCTAACTGCGGGGAGCTTGTCTCATATTCCTATTCTGTAACCGCCACAATTTCGTGCGGGAGTCGCCACTCCAGGCTCCTGGTACTGATGACGACCCCCTTTGTGGAACGGCGTGGCGGGCTTTTTGGACTGGGTTGCAGGTTACTTGTTCCATCCCCACCCCGAGTGAGATAAAAAAAAAAAAAAAAAAAAAAAAAGCTCACCTAGGGAGACCTGGTAGAAGGCCTGGTTCGCTACTCGTTCTTTGCCTATCCAGTTCCACCCCTGGACGTTTCCACCGGAGGGCCACGCTGAGGCGACTGGTAGCTGGAATATCCTCCGGAGTTCGAATAACCAGATCCCTCCACTTTTCCCGGCCAGCAGCTGTTCTTAGCTGGACATCAAGAGAGAGGTCGGTCCATTCTTTTACGTTGTCCAGACATCTTTTCATTGGACGACCCTTTCTTCGTGTTCCTTCCACTGGACCTTGAAGGATGACTCTAGACAGTGTCTAGACAGTGTCTTACAATATGACCAAACCAGCACGACTTTGTCTCTTCACAGTTTTGAGGAGTTCCTCCTTTTTACCAGGGACAAGACATGGCCTGAATTGTGTCGATGTGCCAAAAATCCAAAACCGAACCAAACCAAACATTTTTTGCCAGCCAGAGTGTTGATTTGTAACAGTACAAACTCATTCGTTTTCTTTTCCTGGAATTATCTGCTTATCGTTGTGCGCTACATACAGGATACCAGATAATTAAACATTCGATTTCATAATATTTTATAGCTTGCGAAAATCTGGTTTTCATCTCCTGTGCCTTCACTCAGGCGCCTCGGTTGAAACTTGTGTTGACACAGTCTAACAACGGGAGATAACTAGCCCCCATCGGGTTACTATGAGAGCCAACTTAAGTCAACGCATCCAATGCAACGATTCTCCACTGTGGAAATCAATGCTCTGGTATCGAAGTCCAAACAAGAAAACATTGTATAATCAATTAATAATATCAGTTGGATCAGGATAACATATGCCCATTCTATACATATGTATATTAGCAATATAATAATAAAAATAACAAAATTTCATATTTCGCAAGGTTGTTAATGCCAGCTGTGATTATAACTAGATTATATCTAATAGCCTCTGAGAATCAGTCTAACTCCTGACCTTCACGTGGGGCTCTGATATTGAGTCTAGCGGAACTGTTTTCACGGACAGGTGAAGAGACAAAGGTGAGCCTAAGCCAGTAAGCTTCGGGCAGGAGTGTCTCGATAGCCTTGCTTGGCTACCCATCTAATAGAAAAGAAAACTTTGAATCCAAAACTCCACTGCCTAAAGTCTATACCCAAACAAGGGAAAAGCTTCACGAGACAACCTTAAGGGAAAATCAGTAGCTGGTGACCCTTAGACAGATTGTGACCCTATTGTGCTACAACCTGTCAGAACCTGTGGCGTTACTGATCCCAAACTGTGTCGGATATATTCGTTCCTTTGGTCACATTACCTGCGTGTGTGGGCGACATCGTTTCGACCATAAATTATGCCAAAGCTTTAATCTCGCTTATCTACGAGATGAGCCATACTCGATACGACTACAGGAGGCCAGCAATGTACCCAGAGGTATCTTATCGTCAGAGGTCTAATAAAACAATCCTACCGATAACAATTTCGACCCACACACATCAATTTTGTGTAGATAGAGTGCTTTTAGAGCATGGAATGGGTTGCCTGAGCTAGCCAGGAAAACCAGTGACTTGGCAGAATTTATGTCATTGGTTAATATGCATGACTAAGTGCATGACGCGTAGGACGTAATCATCTTCTTTTTTGAAGTAACGTCTGTATTATATAAGATAAGAAGAAGATAAGATAAGATAATTTGTAGCTCATATTGATTATTGTGCAGAAAATGTTTAATGATGCATAGATATTACATATTTAATGTGAGAAGACATTCACTCTTTGGACTCGAAAAATATGAAAATGTTTTGTTTTTCCTACATAGCATAGTGATCTAATTATCCAATTATATCTATCTCTTTACAGATACAAATTAACAAATCGCCATGTCTGTAAGCGTAAAGCGATGGAATCTACGGTGCGCCTTCTATTGCTGTTTGTCACTAACGAGAGCTCTGGAGACGTACGATATAGATTGCAAGGAGTATCAACCAGAGCCACAGAAAGATGAGAACTCTTGTACTTTTGATGAATTTTCAGCTTTGAAAGTTGATGATTATCAAAATACGTTTCATAACAAATATCAAGGCACTCAGTATGAATCAGAAAATGATTTTAATGATTGGGACAAGAGGCTTGGCAAGAAGACTTTCTATTCTTATCCTAACGAGACACTTGAGCACTGCACTTGTGTCTCTACGCGATGTGATTGCTCAAGAAGTCATCTAAAAGATGTTCCCAAAGATCTTCCGCATGACGTAACACATCTCAATCTGGCTTTAAACTTGATTTCGAGCTTGCCCGGCTGTACTTTTTGTAACTACACACAACTGATCTACTTAGATTTGTCTTCCAATAAATTAACTCGACTTGTAACTGGTTCATTCTTGGGACTTGAAAACCTGACTAGTTTAAACTTGTACAATAACAGTCTTTTTTATCTCAGCCAAACATTTCCGATCGGTGTCTTTTCTGATCTGAAATCACTCCGATGCTTGAAACTGAACAGAAACATTGACAACGAATTCAGTTCATCGTTTAGATATCCCGACGCAGCGTTGTCAGAGCTTACCAACTTGGAGACCTTATACCTCGACGGTCTTGTAAGGGCTTTCTTTGGGAGAGGTTTCAAGAACCTAGTTAAACTAAGATCGCTAGTCTTAGCGGGGAATAAAGAAGGTTACTGCAAGATAATAGGTTTCAGCGATAACTCTTTTCTGAATGTAAAACAAATAACTATTTTGAATGTGAGTAATTGCAACCTAAGGGGAGATAAACAAACAGAACGCATCTTTAAGCCTCTGGTCCGTCTCCAAACACTAGACATTAACTTTAATTTGGATCTGGGTGTCGACTTTCTAATGCGTGCATTAAGAAACATGACCAACAACTCCATCACAAGTCTCAGAATGAATAATATTTATTCCAATTATCTCCCTTTAGTAACCATCACCCAGTCAATGATACAAAGTTTGCCTGTTTCGTTGCGTTATTTGGAGACACAAGGCAATAATTTTCAATCCGTGAATGAGGGCGCTCTTCAATTCATGCCTCCAAATCTCAGCTATATTGACGCAGGCGGAAACAGATTTCTATACGGTAAATACATCCATGATCTGCATTCGCTTAAAACACTCAAAGTTCTGAAGTTAAATGGCGGGAATAATCTTCACAAAATACCAACAACCGAGCCAACTTCAACATTTTCAGACAATTGCTGGCAAGGAAATTCTAAAGCTCGCCCGAAACCACTTATTTTCAATCTCCCGCCGAATTTACTTTGTTTAGACCTGAGATTTTCAGGGCTGGCCTACATTCTGTCCGAACTTACAATAGACGAGAATAATTCTTTAGACTCTATGATTCTCAGCACAAATTATTTTCCCGTTCTTCAAGGACCTATTCATGGCCTTTTTAAACTAAGCAAACTTTTCATAAGCGGCTGCTTTGTACAACTGATCAACGAACGTATGTTCCAGAACCTAGACTCGTTACAAGAACTCAGGCTCCGAAACAACGAGCTAGATTATTTCTTCCGGGACGCATCCAGAAAACCAATTTTCCGGGATCTTAAAAACCTTAAAATTCTTGATTTATCTATAAACGCATTAACTGTTTTCGATGGTGATATATTAAAAGACCTTGACGCTCTGGAAGAGATTAATCTAAGTCAGAATAACATGTGGCAGTTTAATATAAGTATTTCCAACATGTCCAACCTTCACATGCTGAACCTAAGCCACGCGCAACTAGGTACCTTGCCTTTACAGACACGTCAAGATATTGATCGCTTAGCAAAAACGCAAAACATCACAGTTGACATGTCTAGCAATCCTATACGCTGCGATTGTAACAACATAGACTTTATACAATGGATGGTCAGCTCCAGGGCTTTTGATGCCAACTTTGAAGGGTATATGTGCCAATATCAAGACTCCAGTTATAAAAGAATACAAGATTCGTATGATGAAACACTGAGCCGCCTCAGCGTCCAGTGTGCTGACCATTCGACTATTTTCTTGGTGGTCCTCTCTGTCACACTTTTAATGGTCACTACCGTAGCTGGTGCTGTCATGTATAGGTAAGTCCAGGTCAAAATTAACTATACAGCCTCTCCCAGATCCCCCCTCCCCCCAAAAAGAAATTACCTTCGCACCGTCAGTAGCCCGTTGTCTCCAGTCTTATAGAAATATCTCCCGGCCAGAAGAGCGCAGGTCAAATAAAAAAAACAACTACTTAATTCAGACGGGCAGGGGGCGCGGTGGCTTAGTGGTAAAGCGCTTGGCTTCCGAACTGGGGATTTCTTATTTCGAGATCTTTAGGGCGCCTCTGAGTCCACCCAGCTCTAATTAGTGATAGAAAAGTAAAGGCGGTTGGTCGTTGTGCTGGCCACATGACACCCTCGTTAACCGTGGGCCACAGAAACAGATGACCTTTACATCATCTGCCCTATAGATCTGAAGGACTAAAACGGAAAATTTATTTTTTATTTTACTTGTACGGGACGATACTTAAGTTTGTAAGAAATTCTAGACAACTGAAAATGTACCTTATAATGGCCTTGATGGCCACAATATCAGCCTCATGTTTAAAAGAATTCTTTGTTTTGGTTGAAGAAAAAAACAAATTCTAGAAACGATGGTACAATCCCTTGGGAAAATGTTTTAGTTCTGGTCTAGGAAACAAGAATGAACTAAAGAACCGCATTGGCGAAAACGTATTGAGATGTCTTCCTCGTAAGAAAGATTTCAATTAGTCTTGTTACAGACTCCTCTGGAAAAAAATAGAAAGTATCATAATTAGAAAGACTCTTAATTTAATATTTTTTAAACATTATTTAATCAACATGTAAACTAATTTTTAACTAGAGCTAATATGATAGATATTTTGTCCAAGAGAAAAAAAAATACCGCATTCGAATCCTTTTGACAGAACATCAATTTCCCCGCCCCACAGTTTGAGAAACGCTGCAATACATTAAGTCGCTTATTTATTTAAATACATCCCTGACATATATATACAATGTTGCCTCATTGTTTCAGGTTTCGCTGGAGACTGAGATATTTGTACTACGTGGCCTACTTGGTGGTCAAAAAGAAAACAAAAGACAAAGGGAGAGAAGAGAATTTTCTATACGATGTTTTTCTTGCGTATGCTTCTGAGGATGAGGAGTTTATTTTGGAGAGTCTCTTGCCAGGTAACATTATATAATTATTATTTTATTTAAAAGGCGTGATGACTCCGTACTGAGAGGTCAAGACGGGACAAAATGTCGATTTGGGGTAATGAAAGATTTCTACCAGCATCTTGAACATCGAGTTTTGGGTACCCGACATTAGTTGGGAAAGTAAAGGCGGTTGGTCCTGATGGTCGTTGTGCTGGCCACATGACACCTTGCTCGTTTACCTTTGGCAAAAGAAATAGATGACCTTATCATCATCTGTAGATGACCTTATCATCATCTGTCCTATAGATCACAAGGTATGAAAAGGGGGACATAACTTTTTTTGTTACTAGTTGAATTAAAGCTTATCCATGTAGTGACAAATGTAGCGCTCTCTTTTTGATCACTTCTCTACTCCCAATTCTCTTAGCTGCATGATGTAACATCCATCTATTTCTATGGTTAACGAGGATATAGGGTGGCCAGCACATCGACCAACTGCCTTTACTTTCCCCAACTTTAATGTTAATTTTGTTTGTTTTATATGTTTTGGAAGCTAATTAGGAATTGAAGGTAGCACAACCAAGCCTTACACAGGACGACGGGGATTTCAGAGGGCAGGGTTTGAGCCCAGAATTACCGAGACGATACTCCTGAGCGCATACCATGTAAACCAGAGAAGCCAGGTACAGTTGGCTGTACTCAAGGACGTCATACTTAAAGCCGGAACTTCTCAATGCCAGTGTCCAGCTTTTATCTTGACCAATGCCCAGCTTTTGTCTTGACCAGTGTCCAGCTTTTGTCTTGACCAGTGTCTAGCTTTAGTCTTGACCAGTGTCCAGCTGAGATCTGAGGGACTGAAAAAGTATATGTTAAAAATATTTGCTTTTAGAGTTTCTATTTGTATTAAAAAATTGATATGATTTCTCATGTAGTACTTTTGAGCAGAATTGTTTATTTGATATTGGACAGCATTAGACCGCCGTGAGCTGAGAGTCCTGGTCCATGGACGAGACTTTGCTGTGGGGGAATTCATCGCTTCCAACATTGTGACTGCAGTCAAAGAGAGCCGGAAAACTTTAGTGGTTCTCACACGAAATCTTCTCAACAGCACCTGGTGTAACTTTGAATTACAGGTATATATATATATATATTTTTAAAAATTGTATTCAGAGGTTAATATCAAATCAACTAATGTAAAGTTGTGGACGGTCGTTGACTTGTAGCACCAAAAAGCTGGTGACGCAAACACGAACAACATTGACATGGGTGACACACACACACACACACTCACACACACACCACATACACACACACCTCACACACACATACATACACTCACACAACACACACACATATACACTCACACCAAATACACACACACGACCAACCATCACTTTATGAATTAGGCTTCAATTTATGAAATAGGCTTCAATGTACTTCTCGCTGGCGACAAGTGATATTGAATCACTCTGACTGAAAGTGGGATAAAGCAGTTTTTAAATCTTCCAGTTCCAGGCTGAAGAGGGCCTGACCAGATATGATGTAACTGTGGTTTAAATGGGTGCAGATTTTTATTGGTCTATTTAGTCGATGTTTTTATGCCAGTGAAGTATTACCATACCAGCAGGCAGGGCCGGATTTAAGGGATGGCAGGTGTGGCTACTGCCCAGAGGAATCCACAAGAAAGGGGGCCCACACAATGGAGAAACAAATCCTTATTTCGACGGGTCAGCAACTTTATGTCCTTTTAACATTGCTTTTGACATTTTTACCGACAATACTTCAAATCTCACGGCCACACCTTCGTGGTTTAAAAAGTGTCTGCTAATATGGTGCTCCTAATATACAGCAGTAGCACTGGATGGAATGCATTGCGTCAACATTAAAAATTTACATTTTTTGTTACTAAAACATTACTTTCTTTTTTTTATTTAGACGACGGAAAATTTATTTCATTTACCAGAATTCTTTTTCTTGAATTACTATGGTGTGTTCCTTAGGTTTAGTATTTTTATCAATAAGTGGATTTTATTTTTAAGCTTTTGAAAAAAAAAAGAGGGGGGGGGGGAGGCTCCACAAAAATTCTGCCCCGGGGTCTCCATATACTCAAATCCGTCTGACAGGTGATGGCAAAGGTTAAAAAAAAAAAGTTCAATTATTGTTTTGTACCCTAAAAGGTCCTCAGTCAAAGAAACTTGAGGCACCGCTGGCCTATTTAATGTCAGCTTATAACATCAATAAGATTAGTTTTCTTGTCACTTTTTTTCTGTTCACAGATGGCCAACATGGAGTCAGTCCACACAGGGCGTCCAGTGCTTGTGTTTCTCATCAAAGAATCCATACCTACGACAGAGCTGAACTCTGACCTCTTGTATCACCTTAATAAAAACACGTACCTGGTGTATCCGCAAGGGGAGGTCACTGATGTGTTTTGGAACAAACTGGCAAGGGATATCATGTGTGTCTAGATTATTTGATCTAATTCGCTGAATTCATTTTATTAGCATGTGGACAAGTGTAAAAACTTAACACAGTAGCTCAGAAATGAGACAAAGCTTGTTGGTGACAAGACTCCAAGAGTGTAATAAAATATACATGAGCAACGTGACCGAATTTTCTTCATTAAAATAAAATTTAAAGAAATGTAGGTCTCAACAATTTCTTTGTCGTTAGCTCTATGTCTTTATGTTTAAGGTACCGCTGAACTTATGAATATACCTAAACAGAATGTTCAAATACTACTATGAGCTGATTCCGAATTACCTGTGTTCAGAAATTAGAGATCCTGGTTCCTAGTGATAAACATTTAGAGTCACGCTCTGACTACTCGCTTATGCTCCTATATTTGCGATAATGAATTTATAACTAATGAGAAAAGCGATACGTTGCAATGAACAATGTAAATGACCATGAACTATATAAAAAACAAAAAAGGCAACAAACTATCGACATCTGTGACTAAGTAACACTTGTTCCCGGTGATTTTGAAGATTATAGACATTCAGTGAGAACGACAGCGCCCTCTGTAGTCCTTATCGCGGTTTTGGTGTCCTCAGTGTTGAGTATACCAATGCTAATGTAACTATTTTTCTGAGGAAAAAAAAAGCAGTTGGACATCACATTATTCGCTCTGCAATATAAATCCAAACTTTTGGCTCCGGTGAAGCAGATACAGTGGGACGCTCAATGATGACGACTGCGCCCTCAGAAGACTTCGTCACTTTGATTTGTTGTCCTTTGTGTTGTGTACAAGATGTTGATGTAACGAAACAAATACTGAATAGAATAAAGATAATAAGAATTAGGACATAAATTGATGAGAACCGCTGGGGAAATGCAGTCAGACATAAGTGCCAGAACAACGATTGACGATTATATTTTAAAATGAGTTTCTTTTGTTTAAATTGTTCAAAAACTTAATATTTCATCAGAATTTATTCAGCCAATAACTCCTTCTTCCCTAGTGCTATTAGAGAATAGAATGGGTTGCCAGAGCTAGCCAGGAAAACCAGTGACTTGGCAGCATTGAAGTCATTGGTTAATATGCATGACTGAATGCATGACGCGTAGGACGTAATCATCTTCTTTTTTTGAAGTAACGTCTGTATTATATAAGATAATACGAAAATACAATGGCATGGTTGTTAAGGCACTTGTTAAAGCAAGTGCAATGTACTCGGTCCTAGGACACCCGAACGAGTGGCCCTTCTTGATCCCCATGGGCCCCCGCACCCACCTGGGCCCCACGTAGAGGCTGAGAAACATGGGAGAAGCTTGTATCCACTTTTTTAATTGCACAAACATGATCAACAGACCGTTGGATACAAGCTTTAGAAAACAAGCTCATACCGGGGTGTAGGTTCTGTGGAGGTCAACCTCCCCAGGGGCGGCCCTTAGAACGGGACAGTGTGACACATAAGACGATTGTGTGTATGTGTGTTACGTCCCTTGTTATTAAATTTTGTATAATGAAAAATTATTTTTAAAACAAAATATTATCATACCCCCCCACACACACACATACACAAACCATGAATTATTACATATTATTAACTAATATTATCTTTATGTTGATTCCCTTTAGTATGTCAAACATTTGTTTACTGTTATTTACCTTTTACTTTGATTTTTCGCTTTGTGGCCAAACAAATAAAAATTTGTTACATTGTTTTGTTACTAAATCTTTATTTTGAACAGACGAGTCGTCTTCGAGTGTTTCCACGCGTTCCTTTTTATCTAACCTCATGAGTTTATTAATAGGAAAAAAAAAGGCTCTTTTAGTTGTATAAAATGAGGTATTTTTTTAATTTCTTTCTTGTACTGTAAGTAAACAACTACATTGTAACATAAAACAGTCTCGTTTACTACTGTTTGGATTTGATCACATGTATTAAACTCCTAATTCTCAAACGCTATTTACTGACCACCTTGTAAAATGTCCAGTAGACGAATTCATAGGGAAATCACGCCATATTGATTTTAGCATTGTTGCATAAATCTCCTTTTTCCCCTCAAGTTGGGTACAAGACAGGTTGGGTACAAGACCAGTTGGAAGGTCGATAATTCAGAATTATTTAAATACGACGGTTAACAAGGGTGTCAAGTGGCCATCAAAAGCGCTTGGCTTCCGAACCGAAATATGTCGGGTGAAGGTCTCGGTGAGGAAAGACTCTTAGGACGCCCCTGAGTACCTGACATTATTTGGTGAAAGTATAGGCTGTTGATCGTTTGTGCTGGCCATATGACATCCACTGTTATCTTTTGGCCATAAAAACAGATCACCTTTAAACGATCTGCCCTATTGTTCGCATGGTCTTAAAAAGGTACTTTACAACATCTCAATAACAAAAAATTTAGTTAACATTCTTTTTAAATGAGGCAAGGGAGATAAGAACGATTATGAACTAATGAAATAAGGGGATGAACTCTAGCGCCAAAGGAAAATAACGATTTCATAAATCTAATATATTTAATTAAATGTAAGGTGTATGCATGTATGTATATATGTGTGTGTATGTCCCAAATAGAAATCAAAACCATTTGACCGATCTTGATAAAACTTGGCATAAATGTTTCTTACAACATGGCGGAGACAGTAGTGTATGCTTAATGTCCCTCCCAACACCTGATGGCCCAAAAATATATTTAAAAAATTAATCTTTATTAAAGAATGAAACTCTACAGATATCGGTTGAAACGGTTTTCACAGTATTTAATACTTGGTGTGAATATGTCGGCTTAACGAGTAAATCGTTTTTTTTTCACATTCTACTTTTATTTTTAAAATGTGAAGGGAACATTAGCGATTTTTTGAAATAAATCTAAATCCAATTCACTAGATTAGTATTACCCAAACTAAGGCCAACGGGGTCATATCAGACTAGTATGTAATAAATTGTAACATCCAATTCTCATGTAGGCTTCTTGTTTTCGGAGAAAACCGGATTTAACAGTTCTGACTGAGCACCCAACCTTGACTGGCCGGTACGTTGTTACGCCACTGCCATCATCCCCCCTCCCCCCCCAGGCCATATTCATTTCTTCTTCTTTCTCTGTTTTCTAATGTTCATACTTAGGAAGACAACAAAGAGATACAAACCAATAAATAGATAAGTATGGCACTTCCTGTATACACTTTCGGATCCAGAACTTTGGAGTGGGGGGGGGGGGGGCGGGGCGATTTTTTTTTCCAAACCATAACCCTAACGCCCAGCAAACCCTAACCCTATGCATAAACGTGCGTACAGTATATATATTGTTGTGGGCTTGTATCATCTGACTTCACTTCTTACTAATTATTACTTCTCATTAGCCACACAACATTACAAAATAGAAATACACTTAATAACTAGTTTCACTTGTATACAATGGCACTTCATTTATCACTGGGAAATCTGTCAAGTCTTCCTAAAACGTCGCTATCTTTAACTACTATTTAAAACACAGCCTACTTCTAACCTAACGCCATGTTGGTCTCTTGTTCGCCAAAGTCTTCTACGTCATTAGTCTGTCTTACTACGTCACTACTTTTACCGTCGCTAAAACAATACACAATATATTTGTCTCACAAAACTAACCTACTCTCTAAACTAATACATTATACATTATACATCTTCGAACTAGTTAACATCTATGTCCATTGCTTTAAGGTTACGAAACTATACATCGGCGTATCGGAGTTGAGACGAGGTGACCATTTTCTACTGTTACAATTAACGTCTATACATTGACCTTACTAACTTCACTTAATTTTATTTCTTGATTAGTTTAAACTTTTCTTTTTCCATACATTAAATTTTTTGGTTCCTTTTACATATTCCGCTTTTTTTTTTCGTATATAAAAAAATGTTTTGTATAAAATGTTGTGTGTGTTGTAACGGATGCGTGTGTAAGTCAGATGTAGCTGAAGTATTTATAAAGATGCTTATTTAGACTAAGTGCGTGCGTACCTCGTTGAGTGTATTACGACTGCGAGTTCGGGACATGAACATCACGTTACCAGATCGAACAGGTACTAAACAGGAACACAGACTCAATAACCAAGTTGACTCAAGGTGAACTTCAAACAAACGTTTATTACAGAATGGGCCACAGTCTAGTCTGTCACTATAGAACGATGTTATCCCCCCAAGAGTCTAGCGGTAACTAATTTCTATAAGTCTATCTTAACCTCTAACCCCAAAGTCTATGTCGTCATTCTAAAATATCCGTTCACTGTCAGTACATTAAAGTGCGCAACCCAACTAACTAAACTAGCTATCTAACAGTACCTTCTAAAACATAAACATAAACATTTGTTCCCAGGCCAAAAACGGACTTTTAACGGACGTAACATCTACAGCATACACTACATAGTAGTTAGGCCTAATCATTTCCAGGGGACACATGCAAACAAGTCAAGGCTTAAAATACAACCCTGACATTGAAACCTTATCTAAAATAACTAAATCCGTACACTTATCTAACATGACCCAGTTCAAAGATTTATTTCATATATCTAGATCTAAATCCAAATACTAATAACTAAAATAACACAAACCGAAAATTTATCTATGCTAGGAAGACAATAGAAGCGGATTTATAAACTGTAAAGACACCGATAATTCATTTAGAGGCTATGTATCCAGACGCAAGTGTAGTCCCTTCTTAACTTAACTTGAAATGTCTAGAATGTATTTCCTGTGAAATTTAATGACCAGTGTGGACATGCATTAAACGTAAGTGTATGAAAAATATTTAAAGTTCAAGGTCAATGAGCTAGGAAGCTTGCAGTAAGGAAGCCAGTCAGTCAGTACTATCTACAGTTAGTTGATGTGATCTCAAGTTAGTTTTTGGTAATTTAAGTTAGAAAGAACTAATTTAAATTTTAATACTGAAGACATTTCACTGTTGATTGTGAAGTTGGATATAGATATTTTATTCTATACATTTGTGGATTATAAAATTGTAAATTTGAGTTCTTATAGACTAATATAGACTATTTCGTAAAAAATGAAACTGTATAAATGACCTCAGTGTATGGCCCTGTTTACTTTTAATTTGAGAGTTATGTATAGAAAAAAAAACACAGTTCTTATTTCATATGTTAGGACAAATTCTGACCAAGTTCTCCTTCTTCCATAGTGACATCACAGAATGGAACGGGTTGCCTGAATCAGCCAGGAAAACCAACGACGTAGCAGAGTTTACGTCTCTTATCAACGACTAGATTAACGTATGGATGGACGTGATTATCTTATCTTTTGAAGAAACGTCTGTAATTTATAAAATAAGTAAAGGAAGATAATGTACAAACTGTATCAAAATCGAAGAAGCATTATACACATGGACGGGGCGAGGTGGGTGCAAGAATCGGTCCTGACATTACATTTAAATCTGACGGACATACTGCGTGTTTATCCATACAATCTGTAAAGTTTAATAATGAATTGAAAACGGGTCACACGCATGAACGAATCTGTTTTGACTTATTGTATTGTTGTAATTCACTGCCTGTCAGTAGGCTGTATGACGTATCCATGTAATGCCCTGGATGTTATAGAATACTGCAATGTGTAAATGTGTAAAGGGTACTATCCTATGGTCACTTTGTGGATCCTTATCTTATAAATTACAGACGTTCTTTAAAAAAAAAAACAAGATGATTTCGTCATACGCTTATTCATCTGTTATTGTACTCTCTTTGGGAGCAAACTATAGTCTCTTTTACATGCTCTACTGCTATTCAATGCGGTCCATTTGGTTTAAATCCCAACCGGCCAATTGGTTATTGACCCTCCGGGGATTAGCCTTAACGCTATATAGCGGACTGGCTTTATGGGCATTCAGGCCCGCTGGGCCGGCATCCAATGAGCTGGTAGGGCCGCCGCCTAATGTGGCTTTTAAATGGCAGTAATCAGGGGCGGGCAAAGACCCGGTGGGCCGGTACTTAAATTTGCCGGTTGGACCATAGTAATTATCTTTTTTGAAATCACGTCTGTATTTTATAAGGGCGGCATGGATGTCACTTAGGCACGTATTAAATTGTTGAAGGTTTTATAACATTCTCCTACAAAAGGTCCCTATGAGCGTCGTATTTATATTCACTGTATGCATGTGTAGGCCTACAGCTACCGATAAATTATCAAACTTATGAAGCGTATCTTTCGAAATTTAGTTTATGTGAGAGAAATCGCAATGCGAATGTAAAAAAAAAAATATAAAAAAATGGCGGTTCCAGAAAGAGAGAGAGAGAGCGGGCCGTGAAATTTCATTGTAGCAGATACACTAATTCACGGGCTACAAAAGTAAAATGTGGCCCGTATATAAAAGGAGTGGCGTGTTCCAACCATAATAAACTTAAACAAATCAACAGGCGTAGCCGCTGTGTAATGCTAGTCTAAAATACAAGACCTTTTCTTTTCAAGTGTTTCTCAATGATGTGGTGGCTCATCATCATTGGCGACAGAAATTTGACGTCACCGTTTTTGTTTTCCTTACATTATATAGTGACAATATTACCGTAATGTCTCTCTCTCTCTCTCTCTTGCAGATATAGTAGAAGGAATCATGTCTATAAGATTAAAGCGATGGAATGTACGATTGACCATCTTTTTGTGTATAACATTGACCACAGCGTGGGCGACGTATGATTTAGATTGCAGTGAATATCAACCAGAGCTACAGGAAGATGAGAACTCTTGTACTTTTGATGATTTTCAATTTTATGAATTTTCAGACTTGAAAGTTGATCATTATCAAAAGAAAATTCTAAACACCTATCAACAAGATCAGGATGAATCAGAAAATTATTTTCATCAGTGGAACAAGTGGCTAGGCAAAACTTTTTATTCCTATCCTAGAGAAACACTTCAGCGTTGCACTTGTGTCTCTACGCGATGTGATTGTTCAAGAAGTCATCTAAAAGATGTTCCCAAAGATCTTCCTCCTGACGTAACACATCTCAATCTGGCTGTAAACTTGATTTCGAGCTTGCCCGGCTGTACTTTTTGTAACTACTCACAACTGATCTACTTAGATTTGTCTTCCAATAAATTAACTCGACTTGAAACTGGTTCGTTCTGGGGTCTAAAAAATTTGACTATGTTAAGCGTGTACGATAACGGACTTATTTATAGAAATAACACGTTTCCCACTGGTGTGTTTTCTGATTTAAAATCACTCCGATGCTTAAAACTGAATAGAAATATACTAGACAACAAATTCCGTTCATCGTTTAATTATCCCGACGAAGCGTTGTCGGAGCTCACCAACTTGGAGACCTTATACCTCGATGGTCTTGCCCGTGCCGTTTTTGGGGGGAGGCTTTAGCAACTTGGTCAAACTAAAATCTTTAGTCTTAGCGGGGCATAAAGAAGGTTACTGTGTGATAAACGGGCTCGACGACAACTCCTTCTTCAATGTCAAGCAAATAACTCAACTAAATTTGAGTAATTGCAATATCTGGGCGGACAAACAGACGGAGTTTATATTTCAGCCACTAGTCCACCTCCAGTCATTAGACGTTAGCTTTAACATAGACCTAGGTGTTGACTATTTAATGCGTGCATTAAGGAATATGGACAAAAGTAACATGATAAGTCTCAGAATGAATTATATTGATTCCAGTTATCATCCATCAGTAACCATCACCCAGTCAATGGTGCAAAGTTTGCCAATTTCGTTGCGTTATCTGGAAGCTCAAGGAAATAACTTTGAATCCGTGTCTCAAGGAGCTCTTCAATTCATGCCTCCAAATCTCAGCTATATTGACGTTGGGGAAAACAGATTTCTTTACGGTGAATACATTCACGATCTGTATTCACTTAAAGCACTCAAAGTTCTGAAGTTGAATGGCGGGAATAATCTCCACAAAATACCTAAATACAAACCAATGTTCACTTTTTCTAACAATAGCTGGCAAGGAAATTCTAACGATCGCCCGGAACCACTTATTTTCAATCTCCCGCCAAATTTACTTTGTTTAGACATGAGATTGTCTGGGCTGGCCTATATTTTGTCAAAACTTACAATCGACGAGAATAATTCTTTGGATTCCTTAATTTTAAGCAGTAATTATTTTCCTAACCTACAAGGACCTATTTATGGTCTTTTAAAACTACGCAAACTTTACTTAAGTAGCTGTTTTGTGCGAATAATCCACGAAAGAATGTTTCAAAATTTGAAAGAATTACAAGAACTGGAGCTTAAAAATAACAGACTTGAGTATCTATTTCAGGATTCTTCCCGGAGACCAATCTTCCAGGATCATAAAAAACTAAAAATTCTTGATCTATCTGTAAATGACCTGTCCATTGTTGATGGGGGCATTTTAAAAGACCTTAACGCTCTAGAAGAGATCAATCTAAGTCAGAATAACATTTGGCAACTAAATATAAATATATCTAATATATCAACTCTTCGGGTGCTAAATTTAAGTTACACGCAGCTTGGTACCTTGCCGTTAAAGACACGCCTAGATATTGATATTCTTGTGAGAACCCAAAACATCACAGTTGACATGTCTAACAACCCTATACGCTGCGATTGTAACAACTTAGACTTTATACAATGGATGATAAGCTCTAAAGCTTTTGATGCCAACTTTAATGGATATAAGTGCCAATATGCAGACTCCAGCTTAAAAGTAATACAAGATTCGTATGAAGATACACTAAATCGTCTTCGATTCCAATGTGCTGACAACACTATTATTTTCTTGGTGGTCCTCTCTGTCACACTTTTAATGGTCACTGCAGTTGCTGGTGCTGTCATGTATAGGTAAGTTCATGTCAAATAAACGTTACAGCAGTGTTTCTCAAACTTTGTCGCCTCCTTAGACCTAGAATTATGTTCGCGCCCCTCTAAGTCAGCAATCGTTTTCCCAGACTCCCCCGGAGTCATAGGTTTCTCTGCGTTTTGCATCAATCATATGGAAATCACTATTTTGACTTAGGAAGGACAGATTTTGGAATTGTATTGCCGTAACGATATTGAGAATTCTTCCTTCAAAGAAAGAATTCAACTAATCATTGTTGTGTAATGTTTCTTGTGTGTTGTGAACGCCTCTGTGCTGGTGTGTCAAACTGGCTTAGAGTCTAGGTCAGTTTGTAAATGTGTAAAAAAAAAAAGTACCCCTTTCAGACCTAGTGGTCTATGGGGCTGATGATGTAAACGTAATCGGTTTCTGTTGCCCACGGTCAACGAGGGGGGTGTCATGTGGCCAGCACAAGGTCCAGCCACCTTTACTTTTCCCCAACTAATGTCAGTTTAGAGCTGGTTGGAGCCCTAGAGTTCCCTTAAGTAAAAATACTAGTCTTCACCAGGATTCGAACCCAGGACCCCCGGTTTGAAAGCCAAGCACTTTACCACTCAGCCACCGCGCCTCCTTGTGCATGTTTACTGAACTGTATAGTTTTGAACTGTTCCGTTTTTTCTGTGTAATAAACCTTCGAAAGAGACATTATTTCCTTAGTGTGCAGTATTTCCCGTGGCTACGCAGGCCCAACTGTTCTGTACAAGATTACTACTATTCTTGTCGCAGCATTTAGTGAGAAGATGAAAGGATGCCACCTAATTAAATAGTTTTATCTTTTTTTAACATTTACTTGATTCATTATCAAATATAACTTCAATGCAAATACAACATTTGACAAAAAAAAAGACCACATTCATATCATATTTAACAACATCACGTGTTGTGCGCTAACAGTTTGAGAAACGCTGCAATACATTACGTCGTTTGTGTATTTAAATACATCCCTGACATATATATAACGTTTCCTAATTGTTTCAGGTTTCGCTGGAGACTGAGATATTTGTACTACGTGGCCTACTTGGTGGTCAAACAGAAAACAAAAGACAAAGGGAGAGAAGCGAATTTTCTATACGATCTTTTTATTGCGTATGCTTCTGAGGATGAGGAGTTTATTTTGGAGAGACTCTTGCCAGGTATTAAAAGAACTGGGAACATTATACATTTAGTATTCAATGATGGGATGCCTTAGCTTCGAACCTAGAGGTTCAGAGTTCGAATATTGGTAATCAAATTTCTTCCTGCATATTTAGAATGTATCTGACTGGAATTCAATTCGTATCTTTCAGATCGTAAAGTCTGGAGTTTTAATTCGCTAATCTTAGCGATTTTCTACATTATAAATTTTAAGAACGCCCCAGAGTCAACACAACTTAAATATGTACCATTAATGTTAGCTGGAGAAAATTAAGGTGGTTGGTGGTTGTGCTGTCCACATGACACTTTGGTTGAAACAGGTGATTTTTACATAAACTTGCTATAGATCGCAAGGATGAAAAGAGCCTTATTGACAAATATACTGACTGAAATGGATACCCTATAATTGCTGGAAAACAAAAAGTTGGTCGTTGTACTGGCCGCAGGGCCGGTCCTAGCTATTGCGGGGCCCTATGCGAAACTGATTGCGCGGGGCCTAGTCTAGGTGAGAAAAAGGATAGTAAGTGAAAATTAAGATTTTGTATTAAAAAATAAATTCGGCTTTGCATTTTTTTTCATTCTTTTCAAGTACAAATATGCGATCAAGTTAACTTTACGAATCTTGCAACATATGGCCAGTGACTATAAAAGTAAATACGGTACTGGAACTTCCGGTTATGGGGAAAGTTTGTCCGATCATTACATTTTATTACATGAAAGCTGACATAGCCTTTTTTTATCGCGCGTAGGAGGGACATTTTCCATAATGAATGACACACGCAAATGATAATTTTGCCTATTTTTCAAGAGATTTTTATGAGTTTTTAGGAGATTTTAATTAGTGCAGGACATTTCCAAAAATTTTTCGTATATATTTTGCAATTAATAATTGCACATAGAATTAGCGCGGGGCCTATGAAAGCGCGGGGCCCACTGCGACCGCATAGGTTGCAGTGGCCTAAGACCGGCCCTGACTGGCCGCATGACATCCTAGTTAAATTCGAATTCAAAAACGGATGATCATGTGTACCGATGTAAATCTTTAAGGAGGAATTAATTTTTTATTTAATATTTTCTTAAAATAGACAGACATATTAATGAATGCATTCAGAGGCGTTGTTTTGTTCAATGGGTTCCAGCCCATTGTGATCTGGTCAGTCATCAGAGGGCTGACTTCTTTGCGACGTCTGCGGCAACCATGCATGGTGAACCGTGCACTCTCACGAGTGTACGATGCCTGGGGGCGACATCCGTTCTCGGCACATTGGTTCGACAGTTGGGACGCTTCCGACAAGGGCCGAGAGCTGCACAGGCAGTTGAGTAGACCAGACCGATAGGACGCATGGTGGGAGCTCTGCCGTGCGGAGCAGGCAGTCCTAGCCCAGTTCCGAGTCGGACACTGGCCTCGGTCTTACTTTGGACGGTTTAGGGAGAACTACGACACATGGTGCCGCCGCTGCGTCGAGGACGTTGAGACAATGGATCACACTCTTTACGAATATCGCGTTCTGCATGAAGGACGATCGGGACAAGGAATTGAGAGAGAGGGAGACAACTGGTCCATGTTTCTTTTCCGTGCTCTAAGGGAGTAATTCTCAGCATGGTTCGTTACCAATGGGGTTTCTGATCCAGAGGCGTAGTTAGGGTGGGGGAAGGAGGGGGGAATTTGAAAATCCCCCGGGCCCCAACTTGAGGGGGGGGGGGCCAAATTACTGGGTTTTTTTTTTTACATTAAATATCACTCAAAATGCAGGGGCCCAATAGAGGTCAAGACCCCCTGGGCTACAAATGAGGGTGAATTCCTATCTACGTCACTGAATGCATTACACTTGAGCGCCTACATTTTCGTCTGTACTGTGACTGCGGCTCCGTCAGGATATTAATGCCGGAAGTGGTCATAGATACTACAATAGAAGAAGTTCAAAAATCTGGTACAGTGGAGTCCGAGTGTTAAAATAAACACTTGAATTGACACAACAAACACTTTCATATTGTAAACAACATTCTTTATCCACCATCTTGGCTTCCGCACTGTGTCACGTACGTATTGGCATAACTCTTCATACGCTATATCTAAAAGGGGGATAACACACAATATTAGGCGAATTAATGTAACGGACGTAACTTTTGTTTGTAAAAAAAATGTTTGTAAAATGTTTTACATGTTTCGGATGTTCCTTCAGAGTTGAAGATAGTTTACTTCCTAGTCCAAACCTCCCGCAGGACGACGGGGGATGGGAGCGGGCAGGATTTGAACCCTCGACCATCGTTAAATCCGAACGACAGTCCAGCGCGCAAACCGCACGACCAGGCAGCCATCCTCAACATCCCCTCTCCTCCCTAAAAAAGAAAAGTAAAAAAAAAAAAAATTAAAAGAATACAATGAACAAAAATACTATTGACAACGCAGCACATATGTAGGCTACGGTCCTTAGTAAACATAGTCCCAATTACTCGAAGGTTTCTGGAGACTGCTTATAGGTCGCAGAAGGTACCGGTGAGGGTGTTGGGTGAACCGTCACCCCACTCACTGATTTTTTTACAATTGTTCAAGAGTAATTGTTTTCAGAATAATATATTCACTCTACATTTACCTTTACCTATTCCTTAGTCTGTTGGACCGTTGGGGCACCATGTAAGATTCGTCGACCGTCTTTCTCCATATCTCTTTGTATTTTGCCTTAGTTAGAACCTCTTTCAATGGCAGGCCCGTCCATTCATTTATGCTGTCCGCCCATCGCTTTCTCTGTTTGCCTCATCTTCTTTTTCCTGGCACTGTTCCCTTTGAGAGCCTCGAATATCTTGTAATATGGCCATGGATTTTTAGGTTGCGTTTTTTTTTTACTATAGTTAGCAGGTCATCATGGGGTCCAATCGCTGCAGTAACCCTGTCTCTAATCTCTTGGTTTTGTGATGCGGTCTTTAAATGTGATACCTAGGATCTTTCTGTAGCATCTCAATTCCATTGCTAGGATCCTCTTCTCTAGCTCTGCAGTCAGCGTCCACGACTCACAAGTATTTAAAAATGTAGCCATGACCAGGGATCGCATCAGTCATGATTGTCTACATCTGCACCATAAAGTAAACAATGTCCATGACGCCAGGTTAAATCTCAATGCATTACAATTGATCTCCGTATCGATTTGTTCTCTATTGCCTCTAGCTAGCTGAGCTGTGTTATGAATGAAATGTTAAATCATGGTATGAAACTGTAATGCTTCCTCAGTATCGATACTTTTTTGTACTACAAACCTAAGAGATTACAAAATTTGATTCTGCCTTCGTAAAATGTGCACGCCAATTACCACATAGATACAAACATGTCTTCTCACTATTTCCTTTAGTTCAGTGATGCCCAAAATACGGCCCGCGGCCCAGACTCGGCCTGCGACGCGGTTCCATCCGGCCCACTGAAACGTCAGCACAAAGAGTAAAGCTAGCTACAGTGTTGCTCACATTTTAAAAGACTAATGAAGCCATTTTTCAGCGCGTTAAAAAACAACAAATATCCCATTATTAATTAATGCAAGTACTAGATCCAAGGGTTGCTAATGAAATAGTTTTAAGGACAATTTAATTTCGTTTTTTGTACCTTTATGGTGATATGGCCCGTGACACGAGTGTTGGACATTAGAATGGCCCGGAGACCGAAAAAGGTTGGGCATCGCTGCTTTAGTTTATACATCGTATAAAAGCTATCTATTTATAGTTTCTCCACATGTATGTAGATCTATATCTCCAATAAAAATATATGCTCAATGTTTGAGTAAGAGTTTTAAATTGTGTTCGTGGCAGCATTAGACCGTCGTGAGCTGAGAGTCCTGGTCCATGGACGAGACTTTGCTGTGGGGGAATTCATCGCTTCCAACATTGTGACTGCCGTCAAAGAGAGCCGGAAAACTTTAGTGGTTCTCACACGAAATCTTCTCAACAGCACCTGGTGTAACTTTGAACTGCAGGTAAATGTATAAAGATTTAACAGGTTAATATGAAGTTGAAGTCCAGGGGAATAATTACAGCAACCAGGTGTAGATTCGAGTCACATTGACATATAAGTTACATAATGTGGGAAGCGTGGTCGAGAGGCTAAGTGCGCTTGAACTTGGCTTGTCTTGGCTACCTATGAAGGGGGCTCGAGGTTCGACACAGAGTCGAATTTACTGAGCGCCTAAAGGCAGCACGGAAAAACCTTCTCCTAGATACCCCTTCCCCCCCCCCCCCCCCAATTGGTCCACAACTGAGATCGGACCAAAGCGCTCTAAGCATGCTATAAGCATGAAAGTAGCGCAATATAAAAGCCATAATAATAATAACAACACCTGGGGGGGGGGGGGGGGCAACTTTGAGTTGAAATACCCGTACAGTTTGAAGTGCAATATGAGGTGCAATATGAGATTGTAGGATTTCGATTTGGGTAAAGGTATATACTTATTACAGCATTGAGATATATGGTTGTAAATGCGAAGTTATTTTCCCTGAGAAAAGTTTCTATTTACATAGTTTATTAAAATAATTGATTGTTCTTATGTTGGCATTTCAATGTATTTATGTCAGGGTGGATAATTACGGCCTCACTAGAAATAATGCTTGTCACTCATTTAGACAGCTTTACTTTCAAATTCCGCTGTTGCTAACGTATACGTTTATTTAGATACAAATAAATTCACCGAAATCACATGAATTTCATAAATCCAATAAATGATGGCATACAACTAATATTTTTAAAATGTTCACTCACATAATACAAATGTCCACTTCGTAAGGTACAGGAAATAGCACTGCTGACTAAGGATAAATATAACTGAACTGTTTACATAGAGCTCTATACTTTGTCTAGTTACCTGAGATAAGATGCGATTGGAAAAAGAGCAGAAATGACCAGTCCTCCCGTAGTGCTCTGGCAAGAAACTGGGACGTCCGGCGTTGTGCCTCGTAACTCCCATACAAGTCGAGTGACTGTCCAAACAGGCCCCCCCCCCCTTTTACTCCCAGAGCTGGGGACACTCATACAGATATGCGAAACTGTTTCGCCGCTCTCTCCACAGTGACGGCATCGGGAATCATAAATCGGCCGGAGCTTGGTAGGAATGCCTTAACAGGACAGTGTTCTGTCCTACACTGCGCATTGATTGCTTGGTTTGATCTCCTCATTCTCTACCACGGATCGTCGCCATCTGGGCAATTTCGAATTCCAGTGTCTAGTTAATAACTCAATAGCTTACCGTAGGCTCATTGACTAGTTATTTCAGTTCACTCCAGCTATTTGTTTTTTGTCCTAATTTTCAAAACATACACACACACACTCACACACAAAATTAACGATGATTTTGTGGCCTCATTAATATGTGACAACTTTGAAGTGATAATGCCCATCCTACAGACTGCGGGCATTATCCGGCCCCTTCATAACCTCTACCTGCAGTAAGCCTACATTGAAGGCTAGGTTCTATTGAAATCGAAGACCTTTAGCATTAATGTGGTTTGTGACACAAGTGTCCCCCCCCCCCCAAAATCAAATAAGGTATAGCGCCACTAGTTTAACTATTTGCTGTTAGCATATATCAATGAAAATATACGTTTAATTTTCCATTCATTATCTGAACAGATGGCCAACATGGAGTCTGTCCACACAGGGCGTCCAGTGCTTGTGTTTCTCATCAAAGAATCCATACCTACGACAGAGCTGAACTCTGACCTCTTGTATCACCTTAATAAAAACACGTACCTGGTGTATCCGCAAGGGGAGGTCACTGATGTGTTTTGGAACAAACTGGCCAGGGACATCATGCGTCTCTAGGCTATTTGCTCTAAACGCACATCGTGAGCATGTGAACAAATGCCAGAACGGACCAACGTAATACAGAATTGAAAGCAATGTGTTGGTGATACACTCCCAGAGTTGAGTCACACATAAATAAATAAAAACTATTAAGTTTTCATTACTGACATTGGATCAATATTAAAATAAGTCTAGGGGGAGTTCATTTTACAAAATACTTTATTTTTGACAAACTAGTAACTTTCATTTGTGCTCAAATGTGTTATAATTTGGCTTTTATTTCGCTTATATTTTGACCTTCGCTAGCTTTAATTTGGCTTTTATTTGTCTGTTTTATATTTTCAATCTAACCACGTGTCGATTTAGCTTTAAATTGGCTTTTCATAAAGACAATACATTTAATATTGATATGGAGCATCCCCAGTAAGCAGGCATAGGGAGTGGCAAGTGAGGCAATCGCCCCAGGCCCAGTGCCTGATGGGGAGCCACGTGATCGTAGTGTCACCATCAGCTTCACAACCCAGATCAGTTCTCATTAACTAGCACTTGTTACTTATCTTATCTTATATAATACAGACGTTACTTCAAAAAAGAAGATGATTACGTCCTACGCGTCATGCATTTAGTCATGCATATTAACCAATGACTTAAATTCTGCCAAGTCTTTGGTTTTCCTGGCTAGCTCAGGCAACCCATTCCATGCCCTAACAGCACTAGGGAAGAAGGAGTATTTGTACAAATTTGTCCTAGCATATGGGACAAGGAATGTGCCTTTATCTTTGTGTCTTTCAGAGTATTTTATTAAATTAATTTTGTTTTTTTATTTGAAGATTATGGTTCAGTGTTTTATGCATGATTGCTATTTTACTTTTGAGTCTTCTGTCCTGAAGGCTTTCTAAGTTAAGTGATTTTACTAAAGATGTTACTCTAGTCAAATGTGACTATTCGTTTGTTATGAATCTCACTGCTCTATTTTGTGTCTGTTCCAGTTTCTTAATATTTCCTTGAGTTGAGGGGTCCCAAACGGAGGATGCATATTCTATTATTGGCCTAACCAATGTTAAATAACATTTTAATTTTATGTTCTTATTTGATTTATAGAAATTTCTTTTAATAAACCCTAATGCTTTATTTTATGTTTTATTATAGTTTCATCAATATGTGGATTCCATGACACTTTTTCGTTTATTATTTACTAAAAGCTAAAAGCATGAAATAGCTCTAAACAAAAACAATGGGTAAAGTGCTATTAATTGCACAGATTTATTGTTGTTAGTCTAGAATCTAGATCTACATCACAGACCTATATATATATAAGACCTAGACTGGAAAACGGAAACAAATTCTTATCCGATAATGATCAGATCACAGACCTATATATATATAGACAGTTATGTACGTAACTCTTTTTCAAGCTGTAAGGGGGAGTCGTCCCAATCAATCTTTTCTGTCTTAGAAAAGTAATGATCTTTAGTTTTCAAAGTTTAGAAATAATGCAAAATCATTAGAAAAGTAATGATCTTTAGTTTTCAAAGTTTAGAAATAATGCAAAATCATTAGAAAAGTAATGATCTTTAGTTTTCAAAGTTTAGAAATAATGCAAAATCATTAGAAAAGTAATGATCTTTAGTTTTCAAAGTTTAGAAATAATGCAAAATCATTTCTCGGATATTCACGCAACTGTATGAAACAAAAGCCATTTCTTGTTTGTTTCCATTGAGATAATGTAGTTTATTTTGTGACTACACTAATATGTACGAATGGCTGCCTGGTCAAGAGGTATGCGCTCTGGACTGTCGTGTGGTCTCAATGGTCCCAGATTTGAACCTAACCAACGCTCTGTGAAGAGGTTAGACAAGGATGTAATTATCTTGTAATCTGTAGAAACATTTGAAACATTTGAAACATTTGAAACATCTATAAACTCGACTCGACTACGTCTCTACCACAATCAGATTACGGGAAAGGATTTTGTACCCGGACCCGTGAGTACCTTGATACGCCACTGCCTTCTACCCACCCACCCTCCTCTTTCTTCTTCCTTCTGTTATCGCGTTAATTTTTTTTTTGGTGATTTTTTTATTTGGAAGAAAAAAAAAAGATAACAATTTAACAGATTAGCATCATACTTCCTGTGTATCACATCCGTTGCTTCATAAGTAAAATACCATCAAATAGTATATGACTAACAAGTGGATTGAATTAAACAGAAAAACAAAAAGCTGATTACAGTTTTAATATGCTGTGATTTCTGAAAAAAAAAAGTAATGATAAATTTAAACAGTAAGTATATTTATCTAAATGTATTTAAACTTAATTAATATTCTCTACAGACTATTTTTACGAAAAGAAGATAATCTCATCCTATGAGTATCACTGTGTTAACCTTTTCGTGCGTATTACTGAGAGACTTAAACTCGTAGGTTTTCATGGCTGATTCAGGCCCTTCTTGATCCCCATGGGCCCCCGCACCCACCTGGGCGCCACGTGGAGGCTGATAAACGTGGGAGAAGCTTGCACCCACTTTTTTAATTGCACAAACATGATCCGCAGATCGTTGGATACAAGCTTTAGAAAACAAGCTCATACCGGGGTGTAGGTTCTGTGGAGATCAACCTCCCCAGAGTACGGACCTTAGAACGGGATAGTGTGACACATAAGACGAGTGTTTGTGTTACGTCCCTTGTTATTAAATTTTGTATTATGAAAAATTATTTAAAAAAAAATAAAACATCATCACCCCCCCTCACACCCACACACATACACAAACCATGAATTATTACATTTTATTAACTATTATTATCTTTATATTGATTCCCTTGAGTATGTCAAATATTTGTTTACTGTTATTTACTTTTAACTTTGACTTTGTAACATTTTCGCTTTTTGGCCAAACAAATAAAATTGTTACATTGTTTTGTTACTAAATCTTTATTTTGAACAGACGAGACGTCCCACCGTCTTCGAGTATTTGCACACGTTCCCTTTTTATCTAACCTCATGAGTTTAAAAAAAAATTGCCCCTTTAAATATGTTTGATTCTTATATTTATAGGATTTGAATACTTTCATAAGTAAGATAAAGTTGTCAGATTATAATATATAGAGTTTTGTTGTATCTATTGTTGATCAGTCGTTGGTCTGTAGCTACAAACATCTAGTACAACTAAAACGATGTAGGCCTATTCAATTCTTGATGTAGAACTGTCAGGTTCTTTTTCTTCTCTTCTAGCTCATCTAGGAGTAGGCCATATGTTTATTTTTGTATGTATATAAATTATTATGGATTTAGTCACATGGAGAACTGTAGTACAAAGAAAGGTGAAAATGCAACGGCCCCTGGTGATTACATATGTCCAACATGTGACCGCAGCTGTGCATCAAAAACTTGCCTCTTAAGTCACACAAGAAGTTGGAAAGGGAAAAGATTGTACATCTAAACATAAAATACCACAGAGCGTGACGCAAGGGGAGGTCACTGATGTGTTTTGGAACAAAACTGGCAAGGATCTTATGCGTGTCTAGGTTATTTGATCTAATTCGCTAAAGTCATATCACTAGCATGTAGACAAATGTAAAAACCTAACACAGTAGCGTAGAAATGAGACAAGCTTCTTATCTTCTTATCTTATATAATACTGAAGTTACTTTAAAAAAAGAAGATGATTACGTCTTACGCGTGATGCATTTAGTAATGCATGTTAACCAATGACTTAAATTCTGCCAAGTCACTGGTTTTCCTGGCTAGCTCAGGCAACCCATTCCATGCTCTAATAGCGCTAGGGAAGAAGGAACATTTGTACAAATTTGTCCTAGCATATGGAACGAGTAATATCCCTTAATCTTTGTGTCTTTCTGAGTGTTTTATTAGATTTTGTTTTTGTATTTGAAGATTATGATTCAATGTTTTATGAATAATTGTATCTATAATTTCCAGGTGACAACGCTCCAAGAGTAAAATATACATAAATAACGTGACCGAATCTTTATCATCAAAGTAATATATTTAAAAGTTTTAGTCTCAACAATTACTTGGCAAACACAAACATATACTGGCCACAAATGTGGCGTGAACATTTACAACTTAATTGTGAAGAAAAAAATGTCAATTATAACAATCTATAAATATTGATATACGTGTGTACAGAAATGTTGAGGTCTTGGTTCCTTGTGATAAGCATTAAGAATCTCGCTCTGACTGCTCGCTTATTCTCCTATATTTGCCATGATGGATTTATTAATTGATGAGTACGACATTACAATGAACAGTGTAAATGAAAAGCAAAGAACCGCAGACATTACTGACTAAGTATACCGGTGAAGTGGAGATTATAGAATGTCAGTCAGAACGACAGCGCCCTCTGAAGTCCTTAACTCTTTCTCTCCTAACTGACGATACCAGCGTCGATTCCACCAGAATGTGGTAAAATAATTACGGAGAGAAAGAGTTAACGCATTGTTTGTTGTCCTCGGTGTTGTGTACCAATGTTAATGCAACTAATTTTTCTTGTAAAACAAAACGGCAGTCGGACCTTACATTATTCGCTCCACAATATAAATCAAAACTTTTGGCTCCGGTGAGGTAGATATTGTGGAACATTCAATCATGACGACTTCTCCCTCAGAAGTCTTTATCACTTTGTTTTTGTCCTTTGTGTTGTGTATAAGATGTTGATGTCACTACAAAAATACTGAATAGAAAAAAAGAATTTGGTCATAAATAGTGGAAATGCAGAGTCGGAGATGAGTGCCAGAACAACGAGTGCCGATTCCATTCAGCCAAAACGAACAAGCAATGGTCAGGGCTCACCTACATCCCAGCAAGTGCAAAGTACTCGGTCCTACGATCCTACGACACCCGAACGAGTGGCCCCTATTGATCCTCATGGAGCCCCGCCTCCACCCGGGCGCCACGTAAAGGCTGAGAAACATTACCAGGGTGAAGCTTGGACAAGTACAATTATCTTTTCCTATCTTATTTTTTATATTATTTGAAGGCAAGGATTCTTTTCTTCTTTCCATCTAGATCAGCGGTTCTCAACCTTTAAAGCTCGGCGACCATTTTTTACAATCCTCCATTCTGCCGCGACCCCCCACCCGCACAACAATAGAATAGTAGACAAAACAATCCATATTTTCGATGGTCTTAGGCGACCCCAGGCAAATCATCAATCGACCCCCAAGAGGGTTGCGACCCACAGGCTTAGAACCCCTGATCTAGATCATACTTTTGCTAAATCTCAAGCTATTCTTTTGAAGATAATTTACTTCCTAGTTTGAACCTCTTGCAAACGACGGGGATGGTAGCGGTCAGGGTTTGAACCCGGGACCATCGATAAGTCCGAACGATAGTTCAGCGCGCAAACCCCAGGGCCAGGCATTGTGCCTATTAAGTTTAGTATGTATAATACATAATAAACATATTTTTAACAAGTAAAATTCCTCTAAATTAATAATAATAATAATAATCTTTATTGTCCGTATGGAAATTTGTCTTACAATTTGTGCATTACACCAAACAAAAAACATTATAACTATAAGAAACCAAAGTGTACATTCACACCAGACTCTCTCATAATTTACATGTGACAAAGTTTATACCAGATTGTTCTTATTTAATGATTTGATTGCCAGGGGAACAAAAGAGTATTTGTGTCTGTTTGTCTTTTCTATCGGTGTCTTGTATCTTTTTTTGTGATGGTAAAATCACAAAATCCTGACACAAAGGGTGATTCTTTATTGCGATTATAAGAGGCTCATATTGAAAGAGGCAAGAGATTTTTTTATTTGGGGGAGGGAGGGGGGGGGGAGAATGGCCCAGCCATTTTGCTATACATTTTTTTTTCGAAATAATTTTGGACAACTTACAAATAAAAGTAAAACAATAAAAAGTGTCAGCTACAGTACTCGAATCAACTCAAGTAATAGCACACAGTAACGTAAAATTCAAGTATTTGTTGATTTTTTTAAGAGCCGCATTTTAAAACTAAACACTTAAAGGAGATAACACAACCCGGTGACAACCCTCATTTCCCCCATCTCTTCTGAAAATCCTCAGAAAAAATAACCTGCAATTTTATACATTTCCTGTAGGCCCCGATGTAGGTAAAGACTACATTGTAGCATAGTTGCTGTTTGAATTTGATCACATGTGCATTAAACGCCAAAATCTCAAAAGGCAAATTTCGAGACCACCTTGTAAAATGACAAATGCATAGTGTAATTACGCCATTTTGATAATATCTTGGTTCTACAAATCTCCTTTTTTTCCCCCTCAAGTTGGGTACAAGGAAGGTTGGAAGGTTGATAGTTCAGAATTATTTAAATACGACGGTTAACGAGGACGTCATGTGACCAGCACAAGCGCTTGACCTCCAAACCAAAGTATCTCCGGTTCTAATCTCAGCGAAGACTTTGAGGACGCCCCTGAGTCAAACCATCTCTAATGTGTACATGTCACAGCCTCATTTGACATTGTGTGTTATTTGTTCACCTTTGGTCAAGAAAGTGATAATACGAGAAAAAAAACCTCTGAGTAGAAAGAGGAAGTGAGAATGAATAAACTCAACTTGAGTCAGTTGCTAGCGGTACTCGGGGCAGAACAGATGTATTAAAGTTGCCTTTCGCTGCCCGCTGTGATGCGGACGTGATTTAGGATTGTCATAGTTCTAGATGTGAGATACAAACATTCTAGGGGACTTATTACTTTCTAGACGCTGTGATGTGACTGTAGTTGTACTTTGCCTAAATGTATTATGTTATAGTTCTAAAGAATTCAAATTTTTTACCAAATGATTTACATCTTTTACAGATAAAATTGTATAAATCATGTCCACAAGCGTGAAGCTAAGTGCGTGTTGCGTCTTCTTGTTGTGTATATCAGAAGGTAACGCAAAGAAGCCATTAGATAAAGATTGTAGTGATTATTATCCAGAGCAACACGAAGACAAGAACTCTTGTATCTTTGAAGATCATAATTATAATGAATTTTCAGCCTTGAACGTTGATAATTATCAAACTACATTTCTGAACAGACACCAAAAAGCTCGAGACGATGATTGGGACAAGAGACTTGGCAAGAAGACGTTCTATTCCGATCCTAACCAGACACTTGAGCATTGCACTTGTGTCTCTACGCGATGTGATTGTTCAAGAAGTCATCTAAAAGATGTTCCCAAAGATCTTCCTCGAAACGTGACACATCTCAATCTGGCTTTAAACTTAATTTCAAAATTGCCCGACTGTACTTTTTGTAACTATAAACAACTGATCTACTTAGATTTGTCTTCCAATAAATTATCTCGACTTGGAATCGCCTCTTTCAGGGGACTTGAAAACTTGACAATGCTAAACTTGTACAATAACAGCCTTATCTATCTCAGCCAAACATTTCCAATCGGTGTCTTTTCTGACTTGAAATCTCTACGTTGCTTGAAACTGAATAGAAACATTGAGAATAACTACAGTTCATCGTTTAGATATCCCGATAAAGCGTTGTCTAAGCTCACCAACTTGGAGACCTTATACCTCGATGGTTTTATAAGGGCTGTCTTTGGAAGTGGTTTTAGGAACTTGATAAAACTTCGATCTTTAGTATTAGCTGGGCACAAAGAAGGTTACTGTTTAATAAATGGTTTCGACAATAGATCTTTCTTAAATGTCAAACAAATAACTCTATTGAATGTGAGTAATTGCAATATCTGGGCAGACAAACAAACAGAATATATATTTAAGCCTCTAGTAAATCTCCAGACACTAGACGTTAGCTATAACCTGGATATTGGCGTTAACTATTTGATGCGTGCATTAAAGACTATGGACCAAAATAACATCACAAGACTCATAATGAATTATATTGAATCCAGTTATCATCCATCAATAACCATTAGTAAGTCTATGGCACAAAGTTTGCCAATTTCGTTGCGTTATTTGGAAGCTCAGGGAAATAATTTTGAATCCTTGAATGAGGGTGCTCTTCAATTCATGCCTCCAAATATCAGTTATATTGACGTAGGGGGAAATAGGTTCTTATACGGTAAATACATCCATGATCTGCATTCGCTTAAAGCACTCAAAGTTTTGAAGTTAAATGGCGGGAATAATCTCCATATTATACCTAGATATGAACCAATGTTAACACGTCCCAACAATACCGGGCAAGGGAATTCCATTGCTCCCCCGAAACGACTTATTTTCAACCTCCCGCCAAATTTACTTTGTTTAGACATGAAATTACTTGGACTGTCCTACATTCTGTCCGAACTTACAATAGACAAGAATAATTCTTTGGATTTCTTGATTCTAAGCAATAACTATCTTCCCAACCTTCTAGGACCTGTTTATGGTCTATCAAAACTACGCAAACTTTATTTAAACGGCTGTGCAGTACAGCAAATCCACGAAGGAATGTTCCAGCATCTGGACGCATTACAAGAACTCAGTCTTAAAAGTAACATACTTGAATTTTTCTTTAAATACACATCCAAAAGACAAATCTTCCGGTATCTTAAAAACCTAAAAATTCTTGATCTAGCACTGAATGACCTGTCCCTTGTTTACGGTGGCATTTTTAAAGACCTTGACGCACTAGAAGAGATTAATTTGAACCATAATAACATGTGGATGTTTAATATAAGTATTTCCAATATGTCCAACCTTCACATGCTGAACCTAAGCCACACGCAACTGGGTACCTTGCCTTTACAGACACGCCAAGATATTGATCGCTTAGTGAAAACGCAAAACATCACAGTTGACATGTCTGGCAGTCCCATACGCTGCGATTGTACAAACCTAGACTTTATACAATGGATGGTCAGCTCCAGGGCTTTTGATGCCAACTTCGAAGGATATCTGTGCCTATATCCAGACACAAGTTATAAAAAAAATCAAGATGCTTATAAAGAAATTCTAAATCGTCTTCGATTCCAATGTGCTGACAACTCGACTATGTTCTTGGTGGTCCTCTCTGTCACACTTTTAATGGTCACTACCGTAGCTGGTGCTGTCGTGTATAGGTAAGTTTATATCAAAATATACGTTATAGCAGTGTTTCTCAAACTTTGACTTGTGTCGCCTCCCTAAACCAAAAATTACGTTCGCGCCCTTCTAAGTCAGCTGGAGGGCATGTGAGAACTGGCAACGCTTTCCCAGACCCCGGCTCAGGGCCGGATTTAGGGGAGGGCAGGCGGAGTTATAGCCCCGGGGACTCCACAAAAAAGGGACTCACAAAAGAGATAAAAATGTATCCAAAGTTCGACGGGTCAGAAACTTTTAAGGTGATTTATTTCAAACATTTTTTTTTTGAATTTTTACTGCTGTCGAAAATATGATTAAGAAGTGTTCGCTTGTAGCATGCTCTGAATAAGTAAATACAACTCCGGGTTTATGACAGTACCTCTACTATGGGCCTAACCCTTCAAAAACTCAAAAAGATACACTTTTTAAAACTAAAATATGAATATTAAATATTTTTTTTTAGGAAAATTAGATTAAATTTACAGGAACTTCTAAAATATAGCATGCTTTTAGCTATATTTTCATTCATAAGTGAATCTTTTATTAAAAAATTTAAAAAATTGTATCGGCCTCTGCCGCCTCCACAGAAATCCTTCCCTGGGGCCTCCACAGAAATTCTGCCCTGGGGCCTCCACATACTTAAATCCGGCCCTGCCCCGGCGTCATATGTTCTCTGCGTTTTGAGGTACAGATATGAATTAAATGTCAGTAAAACTCTATTTCTTTACGAAGGTGGTCTAATAAAGTTAAATTATTGACCAGAATGATAGTACATCAGTCGTATGAAATTTCACCATTTTGACTTAGGAATGACAGATCTTAGAATTTTATTGCCATAAACATATAACAATGTCTTCTGTGACAAGAGGGACAATAAGGGTGGCTACCCTTCTTAATTAGAGTTATTCCCCTTTATTAGTTGATTTAAGTCCCTGTTAACTGTATACAATTGCCACTCTCTTGAGTCCTTGAGCTGACCAGTGTAGTTTGAACTAAATCTCTTTAATGTTTAACTAAATACTTGTGTTGTTGTGTTCTAACTCAAGAGAAGTGTGCCACTGTTATGGGAAGAGTGTTTCGATAATGAGCTAAGTAGACTTTATTTATTTGTTATTAATAAGTTGGTTTATGTAAATAGTATAGGTCTACCTAGTCTCTTATCCTCCCCTAGATATTTATTTTGTAAAAGACACCTTTTGTTTTGATACGAGACTGTAGTGTGTCTCATGGATGTTGTCATTTAATTGTCATGACATGTATTATATTATTGTAAACCATCGTTTTGGTTTCTGAGATGAGACACTATTGTGCCTCTGTAATGCTGGTTCTTTGATTTTTTTTTGAACTGAACCTGTCCTACTATTTTGATTTGTTTCATTATTTCATTTTCTTTGGTTAGCCTTTATTTCCATTTATACATCTATTTCTTTTGTTTTTAAATAAACTCTATTTTTTTTTTTGTTGCAACTGAAATCTCAGTATTATTACTTGTCTGTCTCAGTAATTTTGTATATCTAGAGGCTATAGTTAATAACCTAGATAATGTAATTTGGGACCACAAAGTACCACTGGACTAACTTGCCAGTACAGCAGAGGTCACTGGTCTTATGACCTATCCTAATACTAGGTCACATCTTCCTTCAAAGAAAGAATTCAACTAATATTTGTTTAGTAGTTATAAACTGTTTTGTTTTTCCTGTGTAATTAAAAACCCGTGAAAGAGGCAATTTTTTTTTCTAAGTGTTTTGTATAAGATGACTACATTATTGTTGCAGCATTTTACTCAGAAGATGAAAGGATGCCACCTAATTAAAAGTTATATACTTTTAGACATTTACTTGATTTATTCTCAAACATAACTTCAATGCAATAACAACTCTTGACCAAAATAAAAGACCACATTCATATTATATTTTACAACATCACACAGGAGTGCGCTAACAGTTTGAGAAACGCTGCAATACACTATGTCGTTTATATGTTTAAATGCCTCACTGACATATATATAATGTTTCCTAATTGTTTCAGGTTTCGCTGGAGACTGAGGTATTTGTACTACGTGGCCTACTTGGTGGTCAAAAAGAAAACAAAAGACAAAGGGAGAGAAGAGAATTTTCTATACGATGTTTTTATTGCGTATGCTTCTGAGGATGAGGAGTTTATTTTGGAGAGCCTTTTGCCAGGTATTGTAAGCAGCTACACACGTTATACATTTAGTATTCAATTATGGCTAAGGTCCGCAAGAATAGCTATACTTTTAGCTAAAAGGAAGTTGATTTCAGAGAGTCGTTTAAAAGTAATTGCTTTCAGAATTGTATACAGCTTAATTGACATTAGCAGAGTTTGAATGAAAGAATATCTATTTATCTAACAGCATTAGACCGTCGTGAGCTGAGAGTCTTGGTCCACGGGCGAGACTTTGCTGTGGGGGAATTCATCGCTTCCAACATTGTGACTGCCGTCAAAGAGAGCCGGAAAACTTTAGTGGTTCTCACACGAAATCTTCTCAACAGCACCTGGTGTAACTTTGAACTGCAGGTAAATATTAAAAAATTGATTGGCAGGTTATTTTATCAGTGTATTATATAACGCTGTTGGCTAGCTAAATTATAACAGCACCCAGTGTAACGAGTCATAGTTATATATAACAATAATAACAACATATGAGGCAACTTTATACACAGTATACACTGCAACACGAGATTTTATGATTTTGATTATGGGGAAATTTTGAGATAAAATTGAAAAGAAATGTTTAGCTAACTATAGAACTACATCTGTCTAATGCATATATCTTTTTAAATTATATCATATAACAAATTTTATAATTACTTCGTAAAGTTATAACTATAGAATGGCACTGATGTCTGTTAATGATATACTTTTTAATGACATTAGGCTCTTGTCCATCGACAGCTGTTGACCTGTGTGATTTGCCTGAGTCACGTGTGACAGTAGGTCGCACACAAATTAACCGTATCAGTCCGCCATTAGATTCACAACATTATATTAGTGTTTCAATGTTTGTATGTCATGATGGTCAGTAACCGCTAGAAACTAGAAATAATGCGTGTCGCTCAATTACATATCTTACTTACAATGATCAAGAGAACTTCCGGAATAGAAGACACACAATTTATTAAGATACACATAAATTCACTGCGGGCAGCACCGGGTGATACCGACCCTAGTGACGCCACTGCGACATGATTGCCATAAATTCAATGAAATAAGGACACACAGCTTGTAAAACTATAATTTCCTCTCGTATTACGAATATCTACTTCATGAGATAAAAGAAATAGTTCTGCTGACGAACTAAAACAAGTATGTGCTACCCCCTGTCCCAAGTCAAAAAAGTTTAAGAGCCTCTGCTGTGAACTCACTGAATACCGACTGCCAATAGCCCATTTAACCCAGTTCCCTTCGGCTCATGGCTTTTGTGAGCCTTAAAACGTTGATTCTGTGGCTTCTTTAACATGTGACAACTTTGAAATGATAATGTCCACCCTACGAGTTTCGGACTGCGGGCTATATCCGGCCCCTTCCAAATCTTCTACCAGCAGCAGGCCTACATTAGAGGCTCGGTTCTGTTGAAATCGAAGACCTCTTACGGTAATGCGGTTTTAGACACACATGTAGGAAATTTCTTTGTCCATATCAAAGAAGGTGTGGCACTGCTAGTTGAACTATATAATGTTAGCACATGTCATTGAAAAGATCTAAGTTTTAATTTTTATTTCGTTATCTGAACAGATGGCCAACATGGAGTCAGTCCACACAGGGCGTCCAGTACTTGTGTTTCTCATCAAAGAATCCATACCTACGACAGAGCTGACGGCTGACCTCTTGTATCACCTTAATAAAAACACGTACCTGGTGTACCCGCAAGGGGAGGTCACTGATGTGTTCTGGAACAAACTGGCCAGGGACATCATGCGTCTCTAGGCTATTTGATCTAAACGTAAATCGTGAAAATGTGGACAAATGCCAGAACGGATCAGTGTAATGCAGAAATGAGAGCAATATGTTGATGATACCCTCCCATAGTTCAGTTACAAATAAATAAATAAAAAAACTTGATGGAATTTTCATTACGGATATTAGATCAATATTAAGCTTAAGTCAAGGGGAGTTCGTTTTACAAGATATTTTTTTTTTGTCAAATAGTAACGTCCATTCATGTTATATTGTGTTTTAATTTGGCTTTTATTTAGCTTATATATTGACGTTCAGTAGCTTTGATTTGGTTTCAATTTGTCTTCTGTACATTGTATATAATTGTTATATATATATATATATATATTGTTATATATTTAGGTAGATTTAATTGTGTTATACGTTATATTCACTATAACACCTTTTTTTTCTTCTAATTTGTCTGTAAATTTGCTTAACGGCAACACATTTAATATTCACGTTGAGCATACCACTTTAATAACACTCTTCGTCTCCTTTATCTTGACCTTAATTTTCATCGACACAGTGCATATACAGCCATGTAAGCATCGAAGTTGATTTATTTCGGTGGTTGGCATTAGTAGGGGAAAGTGCAGTGATAGACAAGCCGACATGGACATCTCTACCCACTACAAGCCCATCCCTATCTACCACATAGCTTTTATATAGGCTTAGAGCATGTTCAGAGCGCAATCTCATTTGTGGACCAGTTGGGTGGGGGGGGGGGGGTTGGTGCTGCCAAAACACAACTCTGCCCGAGTCGGGTGTCGAACCTCGAGCCCCCCTCTAGCCAAACCAAGCCAAGCTCAAGCGCACTTAGCCTCTCGGCCACGCTTCCCACTATAAAATCGTTGAAGTCTGACATGGCCTGATGTTTAGCTGTTATCCATGAAGAAGACAAACATTCTCAAAGAACATTCAGAAATAGTCAAAGTTGTTCCAGGCAAGACTTCCATTGTCGATCACGAAATCATACTCACTGACTCCAAGCCTGCAAAATCAAGACCATATGCAGAGATGAGATGATGAATCTTTTTTTTTTTTGATTTAGAATACTCTCGAAATTTCAACGTACATTTTAATCGACTTTGAAAAAAAAATCGATATTATAAAGTCTCGATCAACAAAGTCAAGAACAACTTGGCAAGTGGGCATCGATTTATTTCTATATTCTTAATCATCTGCACCAGATCTACATCCATTTCCACTTGTTATCAAAGAAGACCAAGCACCAGAGGCGTAGCTAGATACATCCGGTAAAATTCCCCCGGGCCCCCACTTGAGAGGGCCCCCAAATTAGTGTTTTTTACATTGAAAATTAAATATTAATTGAAACGCACAGGTCAAATTCCGGCCCCCAAACAATGGAAAATTCCTAGCTACGCCCCTGCTAGGCATATTTTAATGTTACAATCCATAAAAATAAAGATACAAAGTAGAAAATACAGAATATGAGAGGTCCATTTAAATTCATCAACCTTGCAACTGTAAACAATCTACGAATTTAGAAAGGTGACAGGTTTAACAATTTAAAATAAAATGGTGATTCATCCGATCGGACCAAGGCTAGACCTAGAAGAGTGGAAGAAATATATTTAAATCTACCCAATCCTTTTCTGTTTATCTAAAAAAATAAGCAATTAGTTAATTAACTATTGGTAATTAATTATTTTGTTTGAACACAGGAAAGAAATCGTACTTGACAGATGTGGTGGTACAAGTTGAATTAGTCCCCTTGAGGAATCTTGTGTTTGATATTGAATAAACAAAAAAACTTCTACATTATTGAGATGGGCTTTTTTTTAAAGGATTTTAAAAATATTTTGCTTGATATTTCTTTTTTTTTTAAGCAAACTCTACCTTGCAAAAGTACGGGCAAAAGTGCCATATAAACTTAATAAAACACAGAGTTGGGGCAGGGCCGGATTTAAGGGATGGCAGGAAAGACAAGGGGGACTCAACAAGAAGGGGGCTCTGACAATCTATTTTTAAACAGGTCAGCAACTTATCTATGAGATTAGCACATTGTCTTTTTTCTCATTTTTACCAACAACAGTAGAAGCCTTACAATTGGCAACACTTTCGTGGTTGACACGCATCAGCCTACAGCAGGGGTTCTCAGCCTGTCGATCGCGACCCCCTTGGGGGTTGATTGACAATTTGCCAGGGGTCGCCTAAGACCATCGAAAATATGAATTGTTGTTGTCTATTCTTCTTTTGCTGTATGTGTGTGTAGGGGGGTGGTCGCGGAAGAGTGGGGGATTGTAAAAAGGGGTCGCCGAGCATAAAAGGTTGAGAACCGCTGGCCTACGGTGTGTTCGTATTGATGTAATATACTCCAGATTTACTACATGGCGTAAACACTAAAAATTTACATTTTTGTTAATAAAATATGAAAGTGAAATAATTTTATTTTTTAAGCGAAGAAAAATGTAATTTTATTTACAAGTACTCTCTTATAAGGCATGATTTTAGATATTAGTATTTTTTAATTAATAAGTTTGAGTTTTTGAGTTTAGGCACATCGTCACAATTTAGGCCATGTCGTGCCCGCAATCCTTCAAGGACCACTCTCCCTTTATACAACAAGGACTAAACTCTATACAGTGAAATTATTAAAATAGTAAAGGTTGTAAAAATTTAATAAGTAAAAAGTCTAGGCGCCTCCACAAAATTTCTTCCCCGGAGCCTCCGCATACCTAAAACCGGCCCTGAGTCAAGTACTTTAATACATGAAATGACTTTACACAACACATTTTTCTAGCATATTTGTGAACTAACATACAATGTGCTATGGCACAGTCATAAGACTACCAAACACATAAGCAACTAGCTCATCAATGTTTGACTATTGTAGGCCATTGAGTAATTGTAACTCTCATACCAGCGTTGCAGATGTTTTAAATGAGATATGCACCTATTAAGTCATCCACTGCCCGCCTCTGTCCACACCAATTAAATAAACCTTAACTTTGTCACAGGTTGAGGACATTTTTTTTTAAGGTTCAAATTAATACCATTAGAAGTCATAGTCTGCAGTGAACATTCTCAGTCATTTTTGTTACCATTGTTTTCAGTTATCGCCCGCTTTCCCACACAATTCAAGGTAAATATGCCTATAACATTTAACTGTTATGTAGAGTTATATATATATATATATATATATATATATATATATATAGTCTAGTAGGTATGACATTTCTGTGACAAGTTCAGAAACTAAAGGCTTATAACTGTTATTTTGAAAGGAAAGATACTAGTATATAGATAAGTGGATTACTTTCCTTACTTTTTAATTATCATTTTCTTGTGATAACCTCATGTACTGTGACTATGTCTCTTTGTTATTATATAATTCATTTTTACATATAGATATTAGTTCAAAAAAATACAAGAAAGTATATTACCAATTCATGGGGGTGGCCATATGCAAAAGAAATTTCACTGACAGACAGTAATAAGAACAAACAAAATATTTTTTAAAGTTAAAAAAAAACAAAACAAAACAGCAATGCTTAACATTCACGACTAAACCATAAGTTATAATAGACACTTAGAGCTAGGCTTGTAGAAGTAGATTTTGCTAGCTCCAAGTTTCGCATTTTTTAAAATCGAAATTCTTTTCCTGTGCGAGGCCTCCCCCCCCCCCCCGCCCCGACACAAAATGGAGGCCCTAGGCGGCTGCCCAGTTAGCCTATACCTAAGGCCGGCCTGTTATAACAATCGCCTTCTAATGTTGGCATAAATACCTTGTGATACATGGCGTGCATTACAGCACTGGATTTACCTACAGGTAACATTCGCTATAATTAGCTATAGCTTTGGGCCCCCCACTTGGGTGGACCCCAATATTGTTTTAAAGAAAAAGAAAAGTAATAAATTGCTTTATGTTGATTACAAGAGGCCCCAATTCAATTAGCTTAGGGCCTTATCAATTTTTAATCCGGGCTGTCTATGCATCTGTTTGGGTCAGGTAGGTAGTGTTGTTGTCCTTACAAGAGCCAACACTAGGCTTTGTGATTTAACATCCAAGCCAGAAATGTTAGATGTGGTGTGAAATAGAATATAACTGATCTTCTGAAATTAAATATTCAAATAATCCGAACTCACATCAAAGACTTAGTAACACGCATAAAATTTCAAGTTACTATTGCACGATACATCAAAATGTAAATTACGAATTCAAAGAAATAGCAAAAGACTTTAAATTTATGGAACCCTCAAGTAAGAGGTTGCTTCCCTGTATTTACCCTTTACTATTCAGGGCCAAAGCAGAAGGTGTTAGACATCTCCAGCATCTGAAGTTCCATTTTTTAAAATTACCTAGACTTCTTAGCAAAACAGGAATTGTCTGCAATCAAATATGCAGCCAAAACATTTTATTGACATGCATACAAAACTTGTCGTAACCATAGACATACATAAATATAGACTGGAAAAAGGAAATAACTTCATGTAACTTGAAAACATGTATATCTATTGTTGTCGGATTTCCGAATTCTGTAAAGTCTTAGAGATTAAACAAAACTATACTGCTCATAAATGCTGTATAATAAAGCACACAAAATTGCAAGTCATAAATTTTCGTTTCATAAAAACTCTTTTATCGGCCAGTGTATATTTATTTAGGTCTATGGTCGGTATCTTATTTGACTTCTTATCAAAATAGGAATCGTCTGCAATCAAATATGCAGCCAAAACATTTTATGGACATGTATACTAAAATCTTGACATATCTTATCTCGTTTCAGTATAATGTGTTTAAGCACCAGGATTAAAACGCATACATTTTCTAGCATTAGGTGTGTGGTTTGTCTTAGTTCAGTTCCTACGACGTTAAACACAAAAGTTAGCCTTAACTATGCATGACTTCCTTTTGTTTTAGCAATAGATATGTTTCAGTATTGTCTTTTCTTTAATAATGTATTTTTTTATGTCTTTAAAACACAGATGAGATCCAGCTTATCCTTCATGATCTGCTCAGTTGTTGCCCTTTTGGAGTTGCCGGACTTGTTCCTTGAAGCCAAGAAGATCGTCATGTTCCCATCCCCTTGGAGGAGTTACGCCATCTATCACAGCATCATCGCTGCAGCCCTGACCGAGTTCGGCCACGACGTATGGCTGTGCCTACCACGTCAGCAGAGCTTAGAGGGACTGGTCAGAAATGAGCGCGTCCGCTTCATCACCTACGAGTATGAGATCGATCCTTTTTACAAAAAGCTGTTTGCTGAAGAATTACTGAAAAAAGATCACGATAGCGTCTACGAGGTTTTTCTACCACAACACCGCCATGAAATATTTCTTGGCCAGATTTTAGAGGACACGCAATTCATCTCCAACGTCACAAGCTTAAAACCAGACCTCTTCGTCCTAGAAATGGCCAAATCATCAACGAATGTGGTCTTGATTCCCTACAAATATGACATCCCGTTTGCCTTTATAAGCACTATGCGGAACCCTGTAAAGACACGGACCCCGTTTAACCCAATTTTAGAACCTTTGATTCACCTGAGTTTCTCGGACAAGATGACCTTTTTTCAACGTGTTAAGTTGACTTTAATCTACTTGACCTTCTTTTTGTGTCCGTCTGCTACTTATGATAAATTTGTCCGCCAGTTTGTGCCGGAAAAGCCTTTTCTGTCTATCAATGACATCGTGCTGAAGGCGGAGATATTTCTCTTTGAAACTGACCACATTCTGGACTATCATCGTCCAGCGTTGCCAAACACCAAATTTATCGGTAGCTCTTCCGCCAGACCCTCAAACTCCTTGACCGGTCAACTAAAATTATTCGCTGATGAGTCTAGCCATGGCTTTGCCGTGGTCAGTTTCGGTTCGGTTGATATAGAACTTGGTCAAAGAATTACAGACATTATTATCTCAGCGTTTGAGAAGATTGCCCTCAATGTCGTTTGGAAAACTAATGCTACAATTATTCGCTCTAGAAAAATACTCACCAGGCCTTGGCTGCCCCAGAATGACCTTCTGGGCCATCCTAACGCCAAAGTGTTTATATCTCAGTGTGGTAAGAATGGCCAGTACGAGGCGCTGTATCACGCTGTCCCCATGTTGTGCCTGCCGTTACACTCGGACCAATTTTATAACACGGAAAGGATTCTCGTCAAAGGATTTGGTCTTGGGGCAGACCTTACATCTGTTACCCCCGAGGAGCTGGCGAATTTAATAAACAATGTAACGTACGATCCTAGATACAGATCTACTATCAAGAAAGCATCAAAGCTATTCAAAAAACTTTACAAAAACCCCAGCAAGGAAGCGGCCTTCTGGTTTGATCACGTGATGAAATATGGCGGAGATTACATGAGGTCATTTGGTCAACAAATGCCGCTCTACCAATATCTTTTAATAGACGTCATTGCATTTTTAATGGTTAGTTTTATCGTCATTATCCTTGTAATGTATACAACAATTAGGTTGATCTATTATATGTTTAAAAATAATGCTTGGAAACTGAAGTCAGAGTAACAACAGCTGAGCACTTTCAGAATTTTGTATTTTAACTTTTTTATTTTTGTTAATGTTGTTTCCTAATTTGTTAATACTGCCACTTTACTGTGCTTAGAGATTTAGACTATTAAACGCTTCATCTAAACTGTTGCGCCGTTTAGACAACATTATTAGAAAAGCATAAAAAAAACAACACACGCACAACTCTATCATATTTAAATGAACTTCTTGAACAAAAATGTCTCAGAAAAATAGGAAAAATCTTTGAAGAAGACAGCAACCCGCTCCATCATAACTACGTCAAGTCGTCGCGAAGTGGGCGAGTTCTGTCAATCAAGACTAGAACAGAGCGGTATAAAAACTCGTTCGTTCCTTATTCGGTCAGACTATATCAACGCCACTCGTTGATCAGGAAACATGAAAAGGATCAAGATGTCTGTGTGTAGTCGCTGAATGAACTCTTTATGTTGTGTCTGTTCTATTTATGTGTATGTTTCTGTTGTGTTGTCTTTATATGAGAAAAGAGTCCTTGTAATCACAACAAATTTTCCGTAAGGATCCATAAAGCAGTCTTAGTCTTAGTCTTAGCCTTAGTCCTAGTCATAGTCTTAGTCTTAGTCCTAGTCCTAGTAAGTCTTAGTCTTAGTCTTAATCTTAGTCTTAATCCTAGTCTTAATCTTAGTCTTAGTCTTAATCTTGGTGTTAGTCTTAATCTTAGCCTTAGTCTTAGTCTTAATCTTAGTCTTAATCTTAGTCCTAGTCTTAATCTTAGTCTTTGTCTTAATCTTAGTCTTAGTCTTAATCTTAGTCTTAATCTTAGTCTTAATCTAATTTTAAAAAATAAATAAATAGAAAACTTAATCAGCTTCTTTTTATTTTACCAACTTAAGTTGCTACTCATTATGAACAAGGTGACAGGATAGTG